>NC_048897.1:63446970-63457383 GCF_011077185.1 Oxyura jamaicensis
CCCCCCCCCCCCCCCCCCCCCCCCCCCCCCCCCCGCGCCGCCCGGAAGGGGGAAATAGCTTTTTATCTAGAGAGAGCAGGACATGAAACAGTTTAACAGTTTGGGGGAACTTAAAGATGAAAGGGGGCAATTTTAGTTATGTTTTTAAAAAACACAATAGTTGAATGTCCTTTGAGTCACAGTTAACAATTCAGTTTGGAAGAACAAGGAGGTATATTTTTACACTGTAGCAAATACAAAAGAGGCAAACTTAACTAAATCATCCATGATACCTTTTCTGTTTGCTTTTCTTTGGTATGTTGGGAAACAGGCCTATTTCAGGAATGTAGTTTTTTAATTGTCACTACAATGATGGGTAAACTGATAGCCTTTGCAAAAATCTGGAGTAATGTTCTGGGGATAAGGCTAGACTACACTGACTGACACACAAAGAAGTTGTCTTTTTAGGGAACATATCCCTTTAAAACTGTGGAACTTTGAGAGCTTTCAGAAGATCATTCAGTCTAACCCTGCACTGAGGCAGGATCAAATATTCCCAGACCACCCTGACCTGTCTATCTTAGCTTCTAAAAAACTTCCACTGAAGGGAAGCTCCTGTGTCTCCCCAGTGGGTCTCACCAATATAATGCAAAATAACATAAAGATTCAGAATATGGCTCTGTCACATTTATATAGGGACAAATTTACACTGCCATGACAACATAAAGGGTTGCTAAAGTGAGATTCCCATTAGATTTAACATAAACTTTAAGACCTTTTTATATTGCCAGAGCAATATGAAGGGTACACTAATGTAAGTTAAAGTGAGGCACTTGGTTTCTGATGATCTTTCTACGGCTGTAGTCTAGGAAAACTCCCAAGGACATTGATGATAAAGGCTGCATAAAGAAAAGTAGATCATATGTTCCATCCCTTCTCTGATAGTGTTGCACAGTGCCAAAATGTGAATTGTCTGGAAGCAATAAAAAGAATTGTGCACTGATGACAAGAGAGGGTACAAGATTCTGAAACCATCTGTCAAGTTTTAACACTTCAATACATTAGCCTTTTGATAGAATTTAATAGTTCTTTCCAGTGCTTTCTGTATTCCACCTTCCGCAGCTTACCATCTAAAGAGGGCTTTCAAATACACCTGTGTCACCACCATGTGTGATAGTGACATGTCCATGGTGAAGGTGTACAAGCCCTACCCCGCAAGGTTTGCCTGTGACTCTCATCATCTGCATTTCATCCTACTGTCTCAGAAGGAGAAAAGCTCTGCAGGAGACAGCAGACTGCATTTCCTTTCTCTTTTGCTGAAAACAAACAGTACAGATCTTTTCCTTTGCTTCCCAACTTGAAATCACTTGTTGATCTCCAGACAGCTCCAGGCCTGCATGTCACCCATTTGAAGAGCAGCCCTCCAGCCTCCCCTCCTCCACGACCCCATATGCTTGAAGCAGCTGACTGGTCTGATCTGTGACCTATTAACCAGCTGCACTTGGCACAGAGTTATGGAGGTGAGGAGAGAGGCTGCAGGTGAGGGTGTGCCTCTGAGCATTGCCCCAGGCTAAAAGAAAGGCATGCTCTTCAGCTGCAGCACAATGTTGGGTGGCCTTTGACTGCATGTGACCTGCATGCGGTGTCTCACTCTGTGCAGCAGAAAAGCTGAGGGGCCTGAAAATCTGTTTTGTTGCATGATGTGCCATAATTGACAGGAAGGTATCCAGTCTTCTTCTAGAATGCCTGTTTTAGGGATTTTTTTCTCACTCTGTGAATTGAATAAACCAGTTTCGCAATCTGCTACAGGCCCCACCCTGCCTAACCCTGGCTAGTTAACCTGTAACAGATTGCAAAACTAGTTTGAGTCACACAGCGAAGAAAGAGATGTAAATTAGCCTTTTAATAGTTTAACTCTCATGACCAATAACTTAAGCCATCAGTTGTTAATGGTGGTGCCATAGAAGCACAACACGTGCCACCCAGTCATTCCTTTGTCACGTTATAATGTCTCCTTTCATGTTTTTGGAGATTAAAAGCTAGGTAGGCAGGAGTAAACTTCCTTCTCAGTACTGCAGCCTAGATGCCTAATTTCTTTATGTAGGATTCACATATATGCTATGTAAAGTTTGACATAACTGAGCAGTCATTGTTCTGCTGATACGCATTGCCTTGCTATGCCACTGTATCTGGCTTGTGCTTCTGAGCTAATTACTGGATGAAATGTTGCTAATATCTCATTCCCTTCAAACCCATGTCTCAAACATTTTTACTTGTGGTTTTCCACTGACCTGATTTCTTGAGACACCTACAGGTTAGTCAACAGTCACCCAGAGAAGAGAAAACCAAAAAGGCATGGACAATATTTAATATATGTAGGTTGTTCATATAGTATGTTAACAAAAACTTGATCCCACACAAGTTTATTTTCCCTATCATTTTGTTATAATGCATAGTCAGAAGGAACCTGCATGCCTGATACAAAATGTAAAGTGAGTGAACACTCCTGAGCAGGTGGCCCTACCAACTGGCTTTAGATATTTCCCATTTCCTCTGGTCCATTTTTAGCTTTCATTTCTTTTATTGCAAACAGGAGTAGAATGAGCAAGAGGTGTAAGGTAGAGAGGCCTTAATGGCTAATTCCAGTTCAGATGAAGCCAACAAAAAAAATTTGCTTGGACTACACTGAGGCCACAAAAATGATGACTCTCACTTCTCTGTTTGAAAAGGTATACTGGTGTCCATGCTCCTGGTCTTGTGGGAAGGAGAGATTGTGTGCTGTTTCAGGTTCCCAGTTCTGGGGGCTACCTCCAGTAGCATCTTGCCCAGAAAAGCTAGACCCAATGCTTTTTTCTGCAAGGAGTACAGGAAAATGCAATGAATACTTCTGAAGGAAAGCCCCCTTCTCTGCATCAGAGACACCTCCTGCTAGGCAGTGCTTTCTCTGTGGGGCTTGGAGGAGTGTGTTCATCTCACAGGAGGACATTAAACACAAATTCCTTCAGCCTTGATGAGAAGCACTAAAACTTATATACCTTTATACTAGGGAAGGGCAGCGAACGGCAGTGCTACCTTCCTCCTCTAGTCACTGTAAAGCAGGGAGGCCAGCTGCAACTTTGTAAAGCAGCAACAGAAGTACCCTCCATGGAGGTAACCAGGGCTTGAATTGCAGGAGGAGGATACCTCCTGCTATGCCAAACTAAGTGTCTTCATGCTGATGGGGCAGACCTCTAACTGCTTTCCCAAGGATTTCACTTTTAGCTAGTTCTATGTATCCCCAATTTTCCTGTGGTGAATCTTAATCTCAGGTACCTTTCTTTTCCCATGCATTGGGAAAGAAAAAGAGAAATAGCAAAGGGTAGTGTGGTAGATGTGTTTGCATCAGGAAAGTATGATGTGCTAGATGTGTAAAGAGCAGTTAAAATAACGGATGGTACTGAGTTCTGGTGTTACTTTAGCTACTGTGAGGATTGCTTTGACTTGCTGTAACAATTTCCAGTCAGCAAAAAGGAAGTACTAATGCTTAGGACACAGGGGTAGTGTGAAGATCAACTGCTTAGTGTTTATAAAGTGCCTTGAACATGATAAGTGTTATGTAAATCAGGAAATGCTGACAGACACTATCCGTCTGGGACTGATCAAGAAGAATAACAAATTAGCTAATTTCTTCAGGATTTGGGGGGTAAAAGAAGCACATAAAACATACAAAGCTGTGCAGGTGGTAGAGTAATTGCATTTATGAAGTCACCTAAGATGAAATCACATGTGAAATGAGGTTAGGATTCTCTACATTGATGATAAGCATTTGTCTATTACATCATCTCATTGTTTGACATGCTTCTACACAATTATTTAGTGGCCATTTAGAGGACCTGCATTTCAGATTTACTTGCATGTCCTGCTTACCATGGGCATGTCACACTCACCATGGGCAGAGTGTATACCCGGTGTGTTGTGCAGCACACAGCCCTGATATGTGCATTCACTGACTAGGCTGACTTGCCATCGTCACTGTCTATTTATTAAGTCAGTTATGAAATAAAACTAGTGCACTTTTTTTCCCCACCTTTGGAAGGCATTTCTCTTCTTGCAGGACAGCTGTGTGAGGTGGTCTGCCATTTCCACAGAGCACTTCAGACACTGGCAATGCTTCCTGACTGGCTCTCTGTGGGACATAATGTGTCATGGGCATATGAGCAGAAAACCCAGAACAAAGAGAGCATTTGCAATCAGGATTAAGCTTCACAGCAGCCAGTCCTTCCGCTGGACCTTGTAAAGCTGCAAAATTCTGAATTTTAAAAGAGTTAAACAGTTGTTTTAATTTCAAATAACTATCACTGTCAGTTCAGTTACTGTTTGTCATTGCTGAAACATGGTAGAGAAAAAGCAGTGAGAGAAAAGACTGTCCTTTATTAAAATTAACTATGGGGTTGCTATTCTGACCAGACTAGAGCACTCGCTAGCCTCAGTGGCTCCTCATCTCCAGATGACTTTTCCTTCTCCTGTTTTCAAAACTGTCTTCCTAAATACAGGTTAGATAAAAAGTATTTGTGGCTCCCCTGGGAAGGATGAGGAAAGGTCGGGATTTACATGGTGATATTTACTACTACAAATTCTGTAATGACCATTTCAGAAACTTCATTCAGTAGTTCTCATCTAACTATGTACCCATGCACCATTTATGATTTCCCAGCAGCTTTAGGTAATTTTTTCTTTCATTACCCAACCAACTACAAATTACTCTTTGTAAAATTCTTTCTGAAAAGCTGTGTAAGCTTGGCCTTCAAGGATTAGTTGCAAGAAGGAATGCATTACCTTATACTCAAATTAGTATAATAGGAAATGTCAGGATGACTAATAACTACACCATCAGACAATATGCTTCTTTCCATACAAATAGTGTAGACAGATGCCCAGGCCAGGCCTATGGGAGCTGGAGCTGTGGGACCCTTTGAATTGATGGCAAGATGACCACTAGATAATTTGGAAGCAGTAACATCACAGGGGACAAGGGCAAGGCCTGTCTGTGAAAGGAGATTCCAAGCCACACACAGGTAGGGAAGGTCTGGTTGGGCTGCCGTGGGGTGTGGTGGGACAAACTGACGTCAGGAATGGTGTTTGTGTGTCCATCTTGGTGATGGGAGAAGTCCTACTTAGAAATCATTCATTTTTGAAAGAAGGAAGTCTGGCTCCCTCCTCTCCCTGTAGAATTCACCTGTGGAGTCATTTTGGTGAGATAAAGAAATGTTTGTGAATAGCCTTGTGCAACAGATCTCATGGCAGGTGGTGCTTTTAAGTACTTTGAAATATTCCTTAGATGTAGATTTTGAGCATCATCAAAAGGAAACCTCTAAAAGTACTTAGGTGGTTAGGATAAATATTAAGGTGCCTTTTATTGTTATTACCATTATTATTATTACTATTATTTTGTTATTACTATTACTAGTATTATTTAGGTTGTCTGGATAAGTATTGAGATTTCCCAGAATATTTATCCACCTAAAAACATTGAAATCAAAGGGAATTAGACACTTAAGTACAGTGAAGGATAAAAACCACTTATGCCCATCTTCAAGCATCTAAATACCATTAGAAACCTGGGGCAAGGTGAAGAGAAGGAATAAAATATGGCATTTACATATTAAGTAGGCTAATAAGTGCTCAGAAACCTGAAATTTTGATGAATCAAGAAAAAGAGATTCCATGGGAATTTGAATAGGATTTTTCTCCTTTTTTTTTTTTTTTTTTTTTTTTTTTTTTTTTTTTTCCCCCACCAGGAAATGCCTGTAACACTACAAAATTTGTAGTGCAAATTATTTTTTAAAAGCCCAGCCACCCAACTGGTATTCACAGTAATTTGTTTCAATCAGTGGTGCTAAGAAGTAGTGCTATCAGTAGAAGGAATAGGCTGCTGTGCTTATATTGTTTGCTCTAAAGCAGGACAAGAGCCACACCGTTTTGATGTTAGTGATTTCATCAATGGAAGAAATATACAGCCCTGGACTCTGGTCATGCAATTTTAAAAAGCTCTCAGTTCACCTTTAGAAATAAGCATTCAGAATTGTCTGAAATTATATATTTCCACTCTCTGTACTATTTTAACTCAGTTGGGCTCTGAAACCATAGTCCATGTCCTGGCTTCCTCTTGACTCAATTATTATAATTCATTATTAAACTGTTATTTGTTTTCATTCTTTACACTGTGTGCTGCTTTACAAAGCTCAGCAGCTAGATTTATAATATGGAAGCTCTTTTCCATTACATTACAGCTTACCCATAGTATTTTTGTTGGCATGTTCAACAACGCACTGATTTGGGTATTTAATTCATTGCACACTATAGATTAACCCAAATCTATGTACTGCTTTTAAGCATTTCCTAAGATTAGTAGTTTTCCTAACCTGAACTGCAATCCAAATACAAAGTTTTAAAATGATTTCTGTGCTTGTAACCAAAATGCTGTATCCAAGCATTGTCGAACTTTGACACTCATTCCAAGTCCAAAATGGGCTCTGAATCTAATGTTTGCAAAGTCCATCTTGTTTTCACCTGCCAATTAATTACTCCAAGAATAAGTAAACTACTCTATTAACCCTGTAACTTTGGATACTATTTCATCTCTTGGAGACTTAAAAGCATCATCTGTATGGATGTGATGAGAAATGTAAGTTACATGTCCTGAACCCAGCACAACTAATGGCAAAGAGGAAGGGAACTACAGCTCTTCTGTTAGCTTCCCTAATGACCTCCACTATTGGTGGTCTCATTAATGAAGGTAAAAGTGGTTCCTATATGTATGCCACAATGCAGCCTCCATCTTACCTCTAAGTATGTTCACACTTGTCTCCTCGCAACTCTCAATAGGACTTGCACTCAAATATGTTACTGACAAGTACAAAACTTGGTAGTACTACAGACCTTTATTCTCTAGTTGCATATTCTACCCTTCCTTACCTTATTCCATCCATTGTTAAACTAATCCCATTTCCTCACTGCCATCTCCTATTTCTGCTACTTCTCCCAACTACAGTCACCCTTGTTCTCCAAGGGCTTTCCCCTTAGCTGTTCTTTCTGTCCTACTTATTCCTTTATTTCTGCAGGTTTCCCTTTCTCCATTTTATCCTTTTTATTTTTACTTTCTTTTTATCCTTCCTGCCTTCCTTCAGTAAAAACAAATATTTCTCTCACACTCCCTTCTCTCATCTTTTCTGTGTCTCTTCTCTTTATTCAGCCTCTCTCCTTGAAGTCTTTTGATTGGTGTCCTTCTCTTGAATCTCATGCTTTCTCTGTCTTACTCTATGTTCCCCTATTCCACACTTGTAATTCTCCTTTCTAGCCAAGATAAGCATTTGTCCCTAGGAAATGCCCCTGTCCAGACTTGTCCCTATGTCTCTTTGTTTACTTCAGCTTTTGTAATTCTCAGAGCACCTGTGTGCCTGATGAAGCCATTCATCAATAAATACTGAGCAGGCAGCTCATCAGAGCAAGCTTAATGTGTGTGAATGTGCCTCCAATGTCCCTTCCTCCTTCATCCACAGAACCTCCAAAGAAGCCTACACTTCAACAAAGGCAGGGGCTGGACGATACTGATGCTGTCTTCCTGCAGTCCTCACCTTCTGTCAAAATACGCAGACCTCGATCTCCCCAGTACACAATTTCTTTCTGTTAGAAATTCACTGTGATTCCGGGTATATATTTTTTGAAGTTTGTCAGTCAGTGTGATAAGGTACGACATCACAGCCCATAGGATATATGAGCCTCTTGCAAGAAAGATCAATACTTGTCAGAGTTTCCCTTTCTTAGTTTTCAGAAGTTTTTTTTTTTTTTTTTTTTTTTTTTTTTTTTTTTTTTTTTTTTTCCGGAGCTCACTGGCCTACAGGCCTATGCTCAACAAATATCATGATTTAGTCACTTTGCTGTCTGTCTTGGCCTCAGTTTTTGTAGTTTAATCATGATAGTTACCTGTGAGCAAAATGCTATCAGGAAAGGATTTCTGCCTTGAATTGGAAACTGGATGGTGGATGAACATTGTGTTAATGGAAGACCCCTAGTCTTCCCTGAGCACCTCCCTGCCTGTGAAGAATATCAGTGTACAGAATTTGAGTCTGAGACATAATCAGAATTTTGTGAGCTTTCCCTGCTGCTTGCAGTTAACAAAATGTGCAGGCAGCAGGTAAATTTAATTATTCTTCTTGAAAGGTCTGAGTGGCAGAAGATCTACTGAGCTGTTGGTCTGCAGTTACAGCCAAACAGCTACAAACTGGTTTATGTTTCATTTATGTTTATCCACAACCATGGGTGTAGAAACAAACTTTTTTTTTTTTTTTTTTTTTTTTTTTTTTTTTTTCCTTTAGAGCATAATTCCACAATTTTTTCATCTGTCATTTGTGAGAGCTACTATAGGTAAGAAGTTTTCAAACTCTATCTATTCATTTTCCAAAAAGTTGCCGTTCTACCTCTCTGTGCACAGAACTATGATACTTTTTGGGCCCTGCACAGGCATAAAAGTTAGAGTCGGTATTCTTGGCACTTTCTCTACAAGCCTCATGGAAAAAAAATGCCCATTTCATGTAAAGTGGTTCCACATTTCTGTACATACAATGAACATAGTAGAATGAGTTTAATCTCTAGTTTAAGTCTACTGACATATGGTTAAAAATCAATGGTATACAGCTCAGGAGGTGATGTTTTTCCCTGTTTTTCTGCTCCAGCATTGGAAAAGAGTTGGTAAACTTTGGGTGCACTTAAAAGATTATGGCTTTAATATAGACATCTGCACAGTGGTTGAATTTCACAAATTATGCAGGCACTTAGACACCTACTAGACAATAGTATTGGAGCAGTTTGAAAAGGAGAAGGGGAAGAAAAAAAACAAATTTGTGTGTGTGTGAGGGGGTTCCTTGTAGCCTGCTTTCAAAAATTTTTTTTTTTTTTTCAGCCAGTGTGGAATGGTGGAGGGAAAAATATCCTAAAATATATTCCTTCTCCCATTTTTTCCAATCTTTTGGCCAACGCTTTCTCAGACTTTGGCTCAATTTGATATTATTGGTTGTTTCATGCTGTTTCTGTAGGGTTGAGTTTGAATAGATTAGATAGCATTAGCGTGGTCAGTGGGGACATTCCATCATCGGGCACTGCCCATCACACACTCTCAGTGCCTGGTCCACAAAGGTGAAAAAACAAACAAACAAAAAAAACAATTGCAGCCTCTATGTGAACTGCAATGTGAGCTTTAAGTGACTTTTTTCAAGAGTCAGTCATGGGCTAAAATGGCGGCTGTTATCAGCATGGCCGCCCTACGAGATTGGTACTGGGGAAGCACAAAGAAAGGCATGTTTCCAGTATTTTCAGAGACACACTTGGCATCTTTTCGTAATGTCATACACAAGCAATATAAAGCGTTCTTATTGTGAATTCTGCCAGCCCCCATCCGAGCGTGTCCTGAGGTTACACATGATGTGTAATGCTGTCTGATAACATCAACATGGGGTGCTTCTGAGGTTGTAATGCGATTTTCCTGACATTTCCAAAAGTGGGAGCCCTGCCGGGCCAACTTTCAAAGGTGGATAGAAATGTATGTTTGCACATCAAAGTAGGCAATTATTTGACAAACAGGCACTGAGGTGTCCAGTTATCCCTTTTGCTTATGCAAATACAAGTTTTCACAAGCACAACAGCTGTGCCTGCACTGTGATTATTTCCATAAGGTAAGAAATTGTTAGCTGAAGGAGATGTGCCCTGTAATAATGCTCGGGAGTGTTTCTGGGGAATGGTTTGTCAGATGCAAGAAGGGTAAAATAGGCTAACAGCACTTAGGCTCACCAATTCGAGCGGTGCAAAACTTGCAGCATGAAACCCGAAGCTGGGGCCAGTTTTGTGAGAAAGGTCAAGCCCTGTGGGCTACTGTGCCATACTGTGTCCACATCGATTTGGGTTGTGATGCGTACAAAGCTCTTTCGCTCTGCCCCTGCTCAGGGCTCTGATGGGCCCAGGGATGCCGCAGGTGGCCGTCTGGAACATGCCTGCCTTTCCAGGGACCGGCAGGGGTTTGGCCGTACGGGGCTCTGCAGTCGTGGCTGTGCATGGTAGACCCCCCACCCACAGGGGCCCAGAGCGCGGCTAACTCCCGCCGGCTCATCGCAGACCCCTATTGCAACACCCTACTGCAACTCTGCTGCAGAACACTGAGCCCCCCGTTGCTGAGCCCCCCGTTGCGGCCCCACTGCTGAACACTGGAGACCCCGTTACAGAGCACCGCACACGCCATCGCTCAACGTTGCACACCCCCCACCACCCCAGTGCGCGGCGCGGCACCCCCACCGCGCGGGCCTGCGATTCCCGGCCCAGCCGCTACCGCGCCCCCCCCCCCCCCCCCCCCGCCGCGGGCTCCCCTATGAGGTCAGCGCGGCGCGGAGGCCCCGCCCGCCACCCCGC
>NC_048897.1:63457783-63670971 GCF_011077185.1 Oxyura jamaicensis
CAGCGCGGCGCGGAGGCCCCGCCCGCCACCCCGCCCGTCCGCCCGCCCGCGGCCGCAGGGGGCGGCGGGCCGCGCTCCGCCCCGCGGCCGCCCCGCTCCCGCGTTCATTTCATTCCTCCCCTCATTCCGCGCATTCCTCGCATCGCTGGCGCCGCGCAGCCCGGCCGGGAGCCCGGCCCGCCCCGCCGCCGGCCGGGCAGCAACTCATCCTCCGAGGGCTCCGTCCGCCGGCCCGCGGCAAGCTCCCGGCGCGGTATAAATAGTCGGGCGGCCGATTAAAAATAGGCGCGGGGCCGTAAATAGCCGGGGCGGCGGGCGAAGTTTGCCGTCGGAGTGTGGTGCGCTGGCCGTGCGCGGAGGGGGGGCCGCGGCGCGGAGGTAAGAGGCGGCCGCGGGCGCGCACGGCGGCGCTTTGTGCGGCGGGGCGTGGGGCCGGGGGCCGGTCCCAGCAGGGGTCGGCCCGAGAGGCCGGCGCCCCCACAGGTGCCGGGGCCGGCGGGCGAGGGGCCGTGGCAGGGGGAGAAGTTGTTCGGCGGAGTTCCTGCCGCGGCGGGGCCGCGGCCGGAGCTGCAACAGGCGGCCGCTGCCCGCCCCGCACCGCTCCGCTCCCCCTCGCCGCCGCTGCTCGCACTTAGTTGCCTGAGTCACTGCGCTGCGGCCGGGCGCGCACACACTGGCGCGCACACACTCACGCGCACTCCTCACGCCCGCCCGCACTCCCGCATGCACACGCACCCGGGCGCACACGCACCGAGCCCTGGCGTTTTTCACATTTTTGCCACGGGAAGCGCGAAGTTGGGAGCAGCCCCGGGCTCGCTGGAGCCGCTCGCAGCCCCGCGGAGCCATCCCCTGGCGGTGCGCGCTGCCGAGCGGCCCGGCCTGCCTGCGCCCCGCGCCCGGCGGTATCCCGGGCTCCGCTTTCCTCCCCCCTCTCGTTTCCCGCTGAAAGATGAAGGAAGGAATGTCCTTTTTCGCTGCTTCTTCTCCTTCTCCAGAGCTGCTGCTGCTGCTGGTGGTTAATTGCACATTCAAGTGGAAAATTTTCGGGAGTCAGCAGAAACATTGTATCCAAAAAAGACAAAGTCGCAGTTACACTACCACCGAGGAGATTGTCCGTGGAAAACTTCCATTCGGTAGGAACCGTAGGTTTTTTTCTTTTTCCGTAGCATTTTACAGAGATCTAATCTACAGATGTCCATAGTGCTGATGCGGAGGGCCGGTGGCAGCCTTTGTTCGCAGAAGGAGCGGTTTCAAAGGAAGTACACTTCCAAGGGGGAGGGAAAAAGTTAGACAGGGCAGCTTTTGTAGTAAAAACTAAATAAAACAGTCCCCTCCAAACAGCTGAGCAAAAATGACGAAAAGAAATAAAATGAGAGAGATAGAGAGAAAACCTCTCACCAAGTAGGAAAGTTTGTGCTCCTGCCTCAGTTAGGCATCATCCTAGTCAGGATTTTTCTCCTCTTGAAATCTGTTTTAAATTGAACGGTGTTACAGTATAAAAATATTTATGAAACAATGAAATGCCAGCCACCCATGCTTCTCGGGAGAGTTGTTAACTTATTAGAAACAAGTGCCCGCCTTTGATATGGAGAAACAAAAAGTGACCTCCAGAAGTGCTGGAAAGTTAGGGAGCAGTTCTGCTCTGCATTTCCTGAACTTAAATGGCTCCCAATATTTTTTAACTGTTCATTGTCGAACACTATCTGGGAAAGGCCAAGAAATGTCAGATTGTACTGGCATTTTCTGATGTAAAACGTTATATATATAAGAAAAGTAAGCCGAATTGGCAGAGCCTCAGGGAAAAAAAAAGTAGCTATACAGCTGTATACCTGTCTAACAGAAGCCTGTTTGCTTTCCCTCAATGCTGGTAAAGTTTGGAAACGCGGTATTGCTAGTTAGCGGTTTTCCAGAGATATCTAAACTAGATAATGGCGAAGTTGGGAGCCGTATGATTAAAATCCTGTTTTCTCTAGTCGAATGCTCGGTTATTATGCAGCACATCTAATATGGAAATATCTGTGGGAATGCCTCTTATGGGAAAATTCATATAAATAACAAAGTGCTACCTGCAATTGAATATGAAAACAAAAGTGATTATAATTACATTAGGACTTAATTTAAAATTATGTAGGATTCTTCGTATAACCCTAGAGTGGGAATGTGTGTCTGTAATGTATGATGTATTCTGTCGCTATAAATAGTTGGGGAATACCATTACAGGGATATTAGATTGTAGATGGTAAGATGGTGCTATCAAAAATGACATAGACCTGTGTATTAAATTACTTCTCAGGGGGCAGAGGGGAGCTTGCATGTTTGTGTGTGAGTATATCTGTATATATGTGCACGTACTTTATTTGGGAATAGAAAGGCAGGGATTAATCCAGTGAATGTTCTTAAATCAGGAAACTGAAGGTTTTATAAGTGGGTCATATTTTAAACTCGTGACTTTTTGAAATCAACTTTTAGAAATACTTTTGATTAAAAGCAAACTTTTTTTGAGAGGTATTTATTTTTTATATTGGTGCTAAAATGTGTCTTTTCACTCTACACTGATTTTTTCTTGGGTCATGATGTGTTTTCTGTACCACTAGGATAAGCCTGCAGCAAAGAAATGCAGGATTTTATCAGTTGACCAAGCAGAAAGTTTGGATGTAAATGACTTATTTCAGTTTTTCTTCTTAGTAATCTAAAAATACCTTTGGAAAATACTTTATTGCTACACATGTGTTAGGTGTATTTTGAGCATCAGTTTTACATAGGCTGCTTTGGTGAAGTAAATATCATTAGCTTCTGCACCCAGGAGAGTGTGTAGCAACAGCTCTTGATATTTGAATTATGGTTTTATGTTCTGTACAGTTTCTTAATGCTGAGCGATGTACGCGAGCAGTGAAGCAGAGGAAAAATTTTGATTTGACATGAGTCTTAGTAAAGACAGACTCTGCTTAAAGGAGTTTAAACAGATAAAAAAGAACAACAGAAACTTAATTAAGAACTAGACCTGCCATGAGTTTCCAGCTGAGAAATGAGTGTGTTATGTGTGAAGACGTGTGAGCATGTGTGTAACATGTTTAGTGTAATTTGTAACTATTGTTTTTTTGTTGTTGTTGCTGGATGGTGTAGTGGTTTTGTATATTACTGAAGTGGGTTTTAGGCTTTGTTTGTCCATGCCTGAAAAAGTTAAGCTCAGTTAAGTCACATGCAGAGGAATAAAGAATTCCTTCCTTCTTTTTAAACTAACCTTGTAGATAATATTGTAAGCAAACTTTAAAGATACAGTACAGGCACTAGTGTAATAAGGACTTCTTGAGCTACAGAGAAATTCTGGCATATTTTACTTTATAAAAAGTAAAAGGTAAAAACATATAGTTGTGTATCATAACATAGTTGTCAGTTTGCAATCCATATAGTATGATGGTTACACTGTTGTAAGAATTTTCGTAGAAGTAATCTGACTTTATTGGAAGGTGCCTAAGATTCTTTCCAAAACTGAAGATCTTGTGTACAGTTATGGATGTTTATCTGTGAGATTATCTTCAAACATCGCATTTTGAATGCATGGTTTCTGACTGTGTATACACACATGCATATCACTTTTTTTTTAATCTATTATTTTTTCTTGAAGTTAATATTTATTTTATCTCCCCATATACTGATGGTTTAAAAACTCACCTTGTCTTTCTGAAGTGATTTCATTTAAGAAAAGATTTGCTAGATCCAATCCTTACTCAGTTTAAAGTGACTGGGATGACTCGTATGAATAAACAGTGCTGGATCGAATACTAAGGTATTTACAGCATATGCTTTATATCCATGTTTAGTATGACATTTGGTGTCCAAAGAAGTACGTGGGTACTATTCTGCATCTTTGTTTATAAATACTATTATATTTGATATGCATGCTTTTTCAAATTTTTGTAAGGGGACTTCTTTTCTGCTTTGCTTATGATCTATCTAAAACTTGCAGGCAAATTTCTGTTAAAAGTTGATCACTCATTCCAGTTTTGGGCTCTTATTCATAGTATGTGCAAATACGAGGTGCATGCTGACTGCTTTTTTTTCAAAATATGTTGTAGGTTCAGGTTAATTCCATTGAGTTCATAGAGTGTTTCTATATGAAGTTGGCTGTAATGAGCGTGCAGCTTGGCCCCTTAAACGTGATTTTGAAATCTTCATCCCTCATCAGAGTGACCTGCTTTAGCCATGAGAGAAATAGTAGCTATTTATTTCTGGGATTTGAGATTTAATTACCGTTTTGTCACCATGAAGCACATTGCCATTAGTGCTTGCCTCAGGTAGGAATGCTTTATATTCCTAAACTACAGTCATTTACTAATTAAAAAAAAAAAAGTCTCAAGAAAGTCTTAGAACCTACAAGAGGTAAATCATCTCTGTGAAAGAAACTGCTGTTAGAGGTTTTGTGGCAGTTTATACAAGTACTGTATAATTTAAATTGTATCCTGTGATATATGAACAGATTAATGGCATTATTTATTATAAAGGTGACTGGCTCTAAGCCACCCTGAAGACACATTTTTAGAAGAAAAATCTCCAATAAATTCCCACTTTATGACCATATCTTGCTCTCTGTTCTTGCACAAAACTCCTTTTGATTTTTGCAAGTGGAACAAGTATGGAATAATATTTCTATAGTTTTGTGTTTGGTTTTAAAGATCACTCATTTCCAAAACATAAGCTAGTGAAAAGTTGCAGACTTAAATCCTTTGAAGCACCGACTCCAAATCTGCTTAGATTTGTCACATAAAATTCAGCTAGGACTCTTCTAATTTAATAGTCCAAACCTCTTTTTTTTTTTTTTTTTTTGTGTGTGTGTGTGTGAAATCCTGATGCTGTCGTGAGTTTTGTCTTACTGCTGGTACAGCCAAAATTCTTCCCTCTGTTGATGCGGATTCAGCAACTTTTATGCTGTATCTGGTTAGTAAAGTTCCAACAGAATTATATTACTTTTAAAACACAAGGAATGAGAGAGTGGAGGGAAGAGAAAGGAGGTAACAAGCCAGTGTCAAAATCTGGTTCTGAACAACTAATTTGAGGCATTTTGCACAGGAAGTCTATGAATGTCTCAGAAAGCCACCCGTCATGTGCTACATGCCCTTATTTGTTAGATGAATTTTTGCACAAGTGTTAAGAACGCGATGAAAATCTGCAGAGTGTGTAAAGGGTTTGTAGATGCTCGCCCGGTTGGTGCAGGGCTGCAGTCCCATTTCCCAGTCTCCAGTTTGTGTCTGGGTTCCTCAGAGGAAGCCCATTTTAATTTGGCGCCTGTCCAGTAGAAGGTATCACCTGTAACTTTTTGTTCTTTGTCTTCTAGTAATTGTTTACTCGAACAGTGTGATTACTCCCTCTGCATCCTGTTGTACCTTTCCAAATGGCCTTCTTAGATTTGTAGCTTGTATTAGTTCTTCACCGAACTTTTGAATCAGTCTGTGCAGCAGCAGAAGCATACAAGCACAAAAGGCAAGTTTATTTGCTAGCAGGTCAGAAGGTAGAATGTGAAATCACAGTGTGCTGGGAGGGGGGAAAGAAAGGCAAGTTTAGGATTATGTGTAAAACTATTAAAATGCTATTGACTGGGAATCTAAAACAATGACGAGTGCTGTTGTTTTTACAGATACATAAACTGAAAAACTGCTGCTAATGATGGGAAATGTTAATTATGTGAGAACATATTGAACTTATATTCTCTGGCATGAACTTCTTTAAATGCATCGACTATGCTGCCTTTTATGCGCACAGCTTTCTAATTATCATAATTCAGTACAGCTCTGGCTTTTGGAAGGAGTTCAAGTGCAATCTCAACTTAACATGAAAGGAGTTTTTTTTTTAACTGAGAATGTTCAAGAACAATTTGAAAAGATAATCTAAAAATGCTACATACTTAGCTGGGTATAAGTCAGAAAACAAATATGTTCCCATAACTGCCTATCAAAGCAGAACAGATTATTAGAACTATCTATTTTTTCTCATTATGTCTTTCACACTCCTACAGAACACAACTAAAAACACATTTGCAAAATTGAGTATCATAGAAAGATCTACTATATATCCATTGATAGAAGTTTGTATTTTGTCAAATTTTGAAATGATTGATTACATTACTGTATCATTATGAAAAGACTTTACCTCAAATACTATGTAAGTAACCAAGATTTCATTTTTTTTCTAAAATAAAGCAAGAAGAAAATTCTCATGATTCCTTTGGTATTAACCGATTGTGTTTCTGTAACGTATTAAAGCTCTGCTGTAAATCTTCCTTATCTGTCAGTATTCACACTGTCTTCATGGAGCTTGAGGGGGATGTAAATACTCATTCTTTATAAAGCTTTTAAAAGTCATTTTTATTTCTATTTTTAAATGAAGGGAAAATAACTTAACTTGCACTTGAATTATCCTTTCACTTTTTTTTTTTGGTGTATTCTCCAATTGTCAGTTGTTGTTTTTTTTCTTTCCCATGTTACCCAGCTTCTAGCTGAAAAAGAATCAGATTTTTTTTTCATACTTTTTTTTTCCTTTTACTACAGTACATGCTACATTTTTAAAATGCAAAGAAAGCCCCAGTGAAACAAAATGACTTCATTTGAGCTGGCACTTAAGAGCAGAATTCACTTCCATAGTGCTGAAATAAAAGAAGCCAAGTGTTTTAAATAGCCACTCCCCTAGGCCAGAGCGTTTTAGAAAAGCTCATTGTCTAGATTTGAGCTGTAGCAGTATGCCGGCCTCTGTTAAATCTTCCAAACTAGACAGCTCGATTTCTAAAAGTTGACATCTGGTTTACTTTGTTCACCTGTTTAAAAAAAATGCAAATAGACGAGTGTGCCATTGCCCTAGAGCTCTGAAAAAAAAAAAATGCTGTTGACAGTTTGTCAAATAGTGCTTCCAGTCTAAGACTGCAGTAGCCTATTGTTATGCCAGCAACAGGCAACAGAAGTTGTGGCACCATATGGCTAGTATATGCTTCAGATAAGCTATCTGTTAATTTAGCTTATCAGTAGCGTTCTGATATGCTTCGTGTTTGAATCACCAACCAGTATGGCTTTGGGTATTTTTGGTGCCAAATTATTCCTTAACATTATAGACATCACAGCTATTCCCTTGGTGGAATCCCTTTCCTTTCATTCACCTCATGGTACTCTGAACAATAGTGCTTATTTTTGCAATTAGCTGGCATGTTTTTTTTTACATAGTTGTCCTTCTGTTGGGAGATTATAATTTAGGAATGACATTTTGGTTTTGAGGGGAGAAAATGTCAGAACAGACTTTGGAAGAAAAGGTTTAATGGTTTAAAGCCTCTGTTATCTGTATCTCAATTAAAATATGTAGTGTTTGGAGACAGACATTTATTAATGACAAAGGAAATCTTACTCATATTTAATCTACCACCATGCATATGCACTTCTTGTCCTAGAGCTGCTTTACGGTTTAAGATAAAAGGCAAAATTCTGTAAACAGTTTCATTTTCCATGTCCAAACTTTTACTTTATTCTTTCAACAAATTGGCCTTTAAGAAGAATTGTATACCTGTATCTGTTGCCAGCTAATCTTTTGTATTTTTATTTTTTCCTATTTATTCCGCAATCAACTGAAAGCCTTTTAGAAAACTCAGACTGAATGGGTGTTCCTTTTTTTTTTTTTTTTTTTTTTCTTTCCTCTTCTCCCCTCCCTTTGGCCATAATTATTTTGTTACAAGAAAAATCTCAAAACATAAATACAGTCTTCTGTTCAATGCCACAGCGATGCCCTTAGGGTTGGGTCTGTCTGCGTTGCTCTCTGACCTTGCTGCACATTCCTCTTTGTGTGCCCTACAGGCTCCATCTTGCTGTTCCTTACAGGGCACTACAACCGTCTTTGGTTGCCTGGACTTCCCTCTTTCCTTGGGTATGCAGTTAGTTATATTAGTTAGTATGCTTTTGAGCATCCCTAGATTAGGCTCGCCTTCTTTCAGGTTGTGGTAGCTTTGTTCTCCTCCTTTTGCTAGCCATCTTGACAGCTCCTCTTCCTGCTGTTGCTCATGGACATGGTCTTGCTGTTGCGTCTGTTTGGCCATACCAGTCTCCAGGCTGCTTTCTCACCCTGGCTATTAGAAAGAAAAAGCTACTTGTGCTTGTATAATGACTTTCATCTCCAGCATCCTTGATGACCAATAAGAGGGCCAGACTGTCTCTCAAAGAAGTTCACAGTCATTTTCTTACTCTGTTTATTGACACCACTTTTTAGTAATGAAAGGAGGTCAAAGAGAAGAAAATTTTTCTCCCATCCTTTTGGAAGCAAGTAATTTGACAATCCAGAACTGTGGTTGTTCGTTAATGCCACACTGAAGTCCATCCAGCTATAGGTGAATTGCACTGAAACTACCAGGAACTGGCACAGCACCCAGAGGCCAACCAGATGGGTGATAAAGCAAGAGGTTATGTCCCTGCCTGACCACCATGGTCACCTGTCAAAAACAAGAAAGCTTTTCTGCTTGTGGCTTGGCATCTCAGGCTGTTAACAGAGATTTGTAGTTTCTCTGCAGGGACAGGGTGTGTTAGCATCTGTCTACTTAGAGTTGGTTTGGGAATCACCTCAAATTTTAAATCTGTCTTAAATTCAGATTTAGAGTTCAGGTCCACAGTGTGTCTTATACACAGGGACAGTTGGATGATAATAGCATTTTTTTTGTCATCTGGCTTATTGCAGATTAGACCTGTGATTTTTCACTTTAGTGTGTTTGGGGTGGTGATGGTGAGGGAGAAAGCAAAGAGGCAGGGAAAGGAGGGGTATTGAGACTTATGGTTTTCTGTGAGGCATTTGCACATCTTCCATGTAAGTTATTCCTAAATGTTTTAACAGTGAGAGGCAATTTTCAGCCCACTAGATTATCTAGTTATCACCTATACTTACTGAGTATGGAGATCTTTGGACTGATGGGGCCATTAAAACATAACAAAGCTACAGCTATTTGTTACAGTAAAGTGCATGTGAAGTTTTTTGTTGATTTCTGCTTTCCCAGCCTTTCATTGGTTCCTGTCATTGTTTTGTGACTGGAAATCCATAGCTCCAAATAATGTGCATTTTTTTTTTCTTTACATGTACTATTATTTATGCATAGTAATTTCTTTCTCTGCTTCTTGGCATATTAACTGTATGCTAATATCTACACTTGTAGATAAGCAGTTGAAGGGGCATATTTATAAAAAATTTTAAACAAGCAGCTTCCTATAGCAATTCAATTTAGATTTTAATGTTAGTAATATTTTTTGTTGGTGAAGCAGTGACCCATAAAGACCTTGATCTTCTAAAATCTCTAAAAACAATACAAAGAAGTCCAAAGCATAATAGAATTATCATAGTTTTGGTTGCTTGGAAAATCAACTAATATTCTGGCCTCTGAGATTAAGGAAACAAATTAAAGAACCCTTTTTTAGGTAGCAAGCTGCTTTTAATGGACCTTCTGTATTAAGGAAAGTACAGTATTGTAGGTTATTTATTTCTGGGCATGCAGTCCAGGGTGAAGAGCCTGCAATTCAGCTAGCAATGCCTCTGTGCCCTGAGGTAAACTCTATTCCACAAAGGGAATTTTGATTATGGTCTACTGCTCTGTAGCATAGTGGAGGCTTCAAGAGGCAAGTGGTAAATGCTACCAAAGAAAAGCTGGATTGGAGCCACTGACGTCATCTAAGTAAATCTGCTGTAGGACTATAGCCATAAAATGACTGCCAGCCACTGAGCGCACTTTGGCCTTTTCTTGTCAACTGTTTTAGCTGTTTTTTTGCTTCTTTTTTCTTTTTTTTTCCAAGCAACATGCATTTTTTTTTTTGTACTAGTTGTGCACATGATGAAATATAGGAGTGCTAATGTTTCACCCCCCCCCCCCCAGCATGCAAACTGTACATACCATGTGAGTAGCTGCACATTGCAGTTCAAAAATTAAAAAGTAAACCAGCACTTTTCCATACGTGAGTTTAGCAGAATTAAGCTTCCATCTCGAGCCATGTTTTTAGGCACAAGAGCCTGGCAGTTCAAGTTACAGCATACTGATGAGATTTGTGTTGTGAGCAAAAAGTGTTTTGATGCACTGGAGAGCATGCTTCCCTCTGGAAGAACTAGATGTGTAAAAATGGCTTGTTGTGAATTCTGAATTAGAAAATAACACCGGTGTTTGAGTGTTTAAGATCCAGTGTTAGTCATTGCTTTAAGCTTGACCCCTGCAGCTCCAGTCACCCCAAAACAAAACTTTCTTGTTTCAAACATCCAAATGCATTCTTAGCAGCTGATCTTCTGATGATGCTTTTTTTTTTTTTTACATAGTTAAAGAAACCAGGTGCATTAACAATAGCAGCTCTAGGATTCCTTGATGAGTACATAGCAGTAGATACACATGTACCAAAAGATATAATTAAAAATGCAATTGATATTTCACCTGTCTCCCACTTAAAGTTTAGATGTATCAGGATTGTAACAGGAGTACTTGTTTTTTTTTGTCAGTGGGTTGAATTCATTGTCAACATTCTCTTGAAATGAATTTCCAGGAATTTTAACATCTTTTTTTTTTTTTAAAAAAAAGATTATATAATAGAATGCAGTTATAATTATTAGCCAGTGTGTCCCATGACAGTATTTGTTTACTTGATTTATGTACTTCTTAAGCTTTAAAATAAAAATTAAGCATCAATGTTTTTGAAGTTTGAGTCTCATGATCAGAAACATATTAAAACCAGTATCTTCTCCATGAATCATTCGATGAGTCAGTTCCTGAAACCACTACAAGCCTCACAGTTCTTGGCTACAACTGAAAGCAGGAAATCCAGGCTTCAATAACTTCCTTTCCCAGTACTGGCTATAGCAGTGTTAGTGGTTAGTATATGCTGCTTTTGTAAGCAATAGGAAGATGTATGTCTGAGGAACAAAGGCACTCAAGTCAATTTGCTGAAACTGTTTATAATTTGTGGTCTTGATTTGAATGTCAGGATATATTGGCATATATTACATTCTGTGCTGCAATACATTTTCCAGCAGTGATAATCAGAATATGAAATAGAGGGAACACTGTCGCACAATTCTTTGACAATACCCATCTAATCAGTTTACCAAAAAAAAGTGGTGTTATTTTAGTGATATAATCCAGCTCCTGAATAGCAATGACAATGAAAACTGAACACATAGGAGTGCATTTTAAATGTTTATTTAGCAGCTACTTTGTTTTATGCTTGTGAAACAAGCTATTTTTATTCTGTTTCAGTGCTCCAAACGGGCTTGAAAAAAACCCAACCCAAACTTGGAACTTGTAAAATAAAAACACATGATTTGTTTTTCAGTCTCCTTTTTTTGTAGTGAAAACTGTTTGCCTCCTCATAATCAAGGACACTTGTCTCTATGTCAGTGAAGCATTGCTGACTGCAGAACCTGTCTCTTTAAATGTGGAGTGCCTGTGCTCTACGACATCTGTTCAAGAGGATGTACTATTTACCTTCTTGTGCTCACTCGGCCAGATTCAGGTTTGGTTCAATGTTGATCTTAATGCATTACATCTGGAAAGTATTCAGCCCTTTATGTTTTTCTTAAATACTGTGAAAGATAGTTTGGTATCTTGTACTTACTATTTGGTTAATTTAACTCTCTAATTAACTAGCACCTAAAAGCCAAACCTATCTTCTTTAACTATGCTTTTCATTCTTCCTCCAAAAAATTTCTGTTCACAAACTGGGAACACAAGTATTGAGAGCAATGAACTAGTTAGATGATGTGTTAGAAAGCGAGTTTTTACAATGTTGCTTAAATTGTGTAAGTAGTGCATTGATTAAAAACAAATACAGAGCTCTTCATTTAAATGGGCACAGTGGTTTTTTGCACATTAGGCAACACTTTTCATATTAGATGGCATGTGAAATTGATTTTATAAAGCAAGCTACCAGTTGGAGTTTTTCTTAGCTGGTGCAAGTTGGTAGATTAACCTCAGTGTAACTAATGGCCACTCACAGAGGGTTGGAGCCAAATGTCTGATCCTGGTGATCCTGTGCTGATGGCCACTTGATGTGGTGCTTCTTGAGTTGTGTGTTAGGCACTACTGAGGAGGATTGGGCTGGGGAAAAAAGGAGGAAACCCATAGCCATAATAGAGATTTTCCACCTCCTTTCTTTGTCTATACAACTCCATGCTCATGGGAGAGATCTGGAGAGGGTCAATCCCTTGCTCTAAAGCCTTTGAGGGACTGTATTCAGTTTGGGGATGAGGTTGCACTCCAGGGAGAGGGAGAGACCCTTCCCTCCTAGTTGGCAAGTTTATGTCAGCTGTTCATGGGTACTTTTCCAATGGCCAATGGCAACTGCTCATTTTTCCCCTTGGTACTGGCACATACGATCCTCAGTGGCTTGTAGTGTCCATCAGAGACACAAGTGTCCATTACAAGTCCAGGAGAGGCCACTGGGCTTGTTTTGACATAAGGGAGCTGGGTTGCCAGACCTTCTGTGCTGTAGCAAGCATCCAAGCAAACTGCTTAGTTGATTGTAAGTGTGGTTAGTCATGATTTCTCTAAGAATATTTAATGGGATGTTATTGAGCCATCAGCGTGCAAGTAACATTAAAAAAACTGTAAATAGGATAACTGGTCCAAAACTACAGCTCTCAAAGCACCAACTCCTCTGGTACAGGAAGTTGGTGGAGATGACAGTTTTTGATATTAAACTACTCCAAGTACCTGGTGGTCTGTTTCTGGAGACAAGCCTCTATGAGGCAATGGAGCGCACTACAGAGTCATGTCCCTGGCAAGTGGGGATCTGTGCCTTCAAGCATGCTCACTGTAGAGCATCATGTGAACAGAGTGGCTTGGGCTTAGTGCAGGGTAGCTAGACTGCTTTGGAGGCAAACTGACTTGGTTCTCCCTTCCTTCTGTTGCACTCAAAGAAAAAGGAGTGGCCTTTGAAAGGAGGGCTCAATGCTTGCCTTCAGGAAGGAGGCTCCCAGGGAGGCATGCATCTTTTCTTCCTTCCTTCCTTCTAGTTAGTTAAAGTGGTGCTTTATTCACAGACGCTGTGGTAGAGCACCAGCTGTTTATGTACACAGAAGTCTCACTCAGGTGTGTCTTCTCTGCTGTGGGGAGCCAGATGCTGCTGCTTTAGGGATTGCAGCGCTCAGCATCACACCACCTATTGTAGATTTAACTTACTGCATTGCAGTTAACATCCTGTAATAACAATAGTTACAATAATTAACTTACCGAAATAACAAAGGTGTTCTTCATGCCACTTCTGCATATTGCTTTTGGGACAGGAATATTTTTTTATTTTTTTTAAAGGGACAGTTTAAGCACTTCAGCAGCAGAGAGTAGCAGTGAATTTTCACAGGATCAAAGCATGTGTAAAAAGCATTGTTTGTATTTGTGATTGTGCAATTTTCTATTAATGTTAACTGATTGTTTAAAAACAAAAAAAGTCAAGTGAAATAAGCATTTAAAAACTAAGAAGCAGGCTAGAGTCATGCTTGCTTTCATTTATTTCACTTGTAAAGAGATGTAAATGTTTTAATGTTTTTTCCTAGTTGAACAGTCCTGAACATGGGTATTGTGGTGCATAAGATACAGAGATACGTTTTTATCAAGTTCATATACACAAAACGTGTATGAACTGAACATCTTTCTGTTACTATTGATCAGAGAGATGTCCTGTTGTTCTAATGTGGATTTTGGTTAGGGATTAGAGGCCTGGGGCTTTGAATTGCTTGCTGTCTGTAGACCAAGTCATCAGTGGCTAGTGATTGATCTATTAATTAAAATCAATTTAAATGGATTCCTAAGCCTTATGTAACTGATTATCTTATTAACATCATGAGAAAGCCACTGAGATCTGCAAGGAATGTGTTGCTTTAGACAAAATATAGCACCATTTCATGGGAGAATTTTATGAATTGCTGTTGCTGTAAGTTATCTATGCAAATAGAAGAAGAGCCTTGCTTAAATCCTACATTAAACCGACTGTTCCTGTTGAATGTGATTTTTCTTTTTTTCTTTCATTTTTTTGTGAGCGTCCTCCGAAAGAACTGACTTTAATATTAATTTGTGTGCATGTGCTTGTGTACGTATTCATGGTTAGACAGTTACCATTGACAGGGTTAAACATTGCTGGGCTTCTGATATATTCTGATCTTTGAGATTTTTGTTTTCTCTTTAACATCTCCCTCACCACATTTAAAAAAAAAATCCACAACAAGAAAAATAATTTTCTAAATTATTGGAAACAAAATGACATGAAGAACATCTAATGCTGTTTAATCCATGCTCTGCCTGCTCAGCAGTACTGTTGGAGGAGACACTTCAGACAGCTGGAGGGGCTGTGTGGGCAGAGGGGAGCTCTGGCAGAAGTGAAAGTGCTGAAGAAATGGCAATAAAAACCTTCCTGGCTGGGAGATGGGAGGCTTGTCTGTCCTCTTTGCGTTTGCTTTGTAGCTTCTTTTTACATCAAGGTACATAGCTGCTTGGAATTGCTTGCTATACATATATTTATATTCTGTGATCAGGCCTCAAAGAATACTCAAGCCAAGGTCTCAGCAAAATCCGTGGAAATTTTGAATCAGGTTTCAAATATCAGGGCTGTTGCCTCCAAATCATAGCCTTACCCACAACTTTTTAGTAATGTCAGTAATGTGTGTATTCTCCAATCTGATTTGTAACCCAGGCTTCTACAGCAAAGGAGATTTTAAACTGGGCATGCTTTTTATGTAGAATCACTTTACGTATTTCTTCCCTAGTTCATGCTCTCAGTAAATTTGTGATTGGGGGCAAACTGAAATCAGTTGCATGACACCTTTTTCATTGAAGCTGGTTTCACTTCAGATTTCTTCTGCTGTATTGCCGAAATGGAAGAAACTATTTTTTTAAAAAAGGCAGTAATAAATTGATAGTAACTGATTTTTTTAGTGAACTTTGTTAAACAACAACACAAAAAAAAAGCTTTCTATTACATAGCTATAGATTGCCTCAGACATCATTCATTCAATGTGTTGGCTATTTTTGAAAGCAAAGCATTGTTGATGAATTTAATTTATTAGATAATCCTACTATCATTGGCAGTAAAGGTTACAAGTCTTTAACCAAAGAAGGTTTGAAACAGGACTGACACAATAAATCCAATTTAATTTACCTTTGGCAAAATTAAATGCATTGCCTGAAATGTACAACTGTGTAGTTTTCCATGATAGAAAGCTTTCATTGCTTGTGGAAAATTGAGTAAGGTGTTTGGAAGATGTGATTTTAAAATCCGTGTAAAATCCTAC
Organism: Oxyura jamaicensis; assembly: GCF_011077185.1. NCBI lineage: Eukaryota > Metazoa > Chordata > Aves > Anseriformes > Anatidae > Oxyura > Oxyura jamaicensis. The sequence continues at coordinate 63,473,048 of NC_048897.1, forward strand.
TCATTTGACTTGCTAGGTTACATGGTGGTGGCCTCCAGTTTACTCTGTAGTTATCTTCAGACATTCGCTGGTTTTTGACTTTAGAGGATGAATGATTCACCTCACAGTGCCTGTGAGCATGCTGAGCATGTTGCCAACCTGCTGCCTAATAATGGCTCCAGCAAGAAATTTGGAAGAGAGCTGAGCAGTGCACAAGTGACTCGTGAAAAACGGACTCCACAATCAATGAGATCGTAAAGTAGGTATGTTTATTCAGGTCTGGGCAGCATGGGGGGTAGTCCCACAAAAGTCGTGCGCACCTGATGTGGCAATTTGCCTTGGTTATATGCAGTAAAGAGTTACATGTGCATGAGGTTTCACAATGTGCCTATACATATTCATAACCTGTCCCCGCTTCATATTAAAATTAGTTCCAAGGAGTCATTTCCATAAACTCCTCCCATCTGCGCTTGCGCAGTGTATTCTGGTGGTGGTCACTGGGGGTTGTGGGGATAAAGATTGATGATTTTTCCTTGTCACTGCTAGTTGACTTCTTGTCTCTGTGCAGACTCAGTTGCTTCTTGGCTCTTGTCCATCCGCAGGACCAGTTTCTACCAGTTTCTTAAGACAGGCTCACACTCTTATTAGGAAACTGACCTTGGTAAGGGGCCCAAGGATTCTTGCTTTAGTTAATTTGCACAATGCACCATAGTTAGCAAAGACACTAAGTAGCATCCTAGTTTTAATGCCGTCAGCACTCTATCTCTACTTGATAAGATTCTCCTAACTCCCTCTCTCACAAGGACAGTGGAAACTACCAGAACCAGAGCCCCTCAGTGCACACATACACCTCCTAAATGCCTGTGCTGCCTGCTGCACTAGCCCCTTTCCTGCCCTGGGTCTGCAGGTGGTGCAAATAGATGTGTTAGTGCAGAAGTTTACAGCTGTGGGGTTGCTGGGTCACTGGAGTCTGGGAACTTGGAAGCTAACACTGAAATCCTGGGTGTGACAAGTTATTTCATCCTGGATGCAGCCCTTGAATTTGGGGAGAGAGTCTTTGTGCCATGACTTACATTAGCATGCCAATTTGAAATTAGAATAGTCATACAATAACTTTTTATTTTGTACACCTTTTGGTTTGGAAAGGAGCGGGGAGACTCTTGAATGTAGGAGAAACATGCTGAGTGCTGAAAATGGGTGAAGAGAATAAGGCTGGACATAACTCCTCTCAAAGTAGCAGACTTGTAAAGAGGTAACTCTAAGGCAGAAGGCCTAGGTTGTGACTGCTAACCCTCTCTTCTGCTACTGAATAGTAAATGGAAGTGCCTAGTCTTTTCCTGCAGCTGCTTCATGTTACATGTCCAATTCCTCAGTTGTACAATCACAATTTCAATTAATTGACTTTTTTTCAGTTGAATTTCTACCATAGGGTTCTGGCTAAAAGGGAAAGGACATTGTTGGTAAATAGCTTTTAAATAGCGTACTGCATAACCCTGCCATTATGACTTCAGGGAATATTTTCCATTCCACATTTGTCTATAATGTGAATCTTAGTAACATTTGTTTTGTATTAAGGCTGCAAGGTTTTTTTGTGCATGTTGCAAACCCTATGAAATGTTTTTTATTCTTGCAAATTATAAATAGTTGAGTTGGCTCAACTATCCCTTTTGTAAGCACGTGTTCTTTTTTAATAGTACAACATGGTTATGGAGCAGAGTTATATGAAATGCAATTGAGTTGTAGTAATAAAATTTCCATGGTGTTCTATGAAGGTTAGTGGTATGCAGTTAATTGCTGGACTGATGATGGGTGCTGTATAGGAAGTGTTGCTGCTCTAGACACTAAATATAATAATTAAGTTCAGGGGGTTAGTATTAAAAGAATAGAAAACACATGACTCTGTAATTAACAGCAAATTTGTGCTGATACTTGGTTTAACAATACTATAATAGATGTAGGTTCATGCTTGCTATTTATCATCTGCATGTTCAAGGGGAGTGTCTGTTATGAAGCTTGGAGGAAGGGGTCCAAATGAGGAGGGCTAGATACTTAATTTCTCTCTAGATTTTTAATGCTTGTTAAGCCAGTCTCACCAAAGAAAGTTTCTAGTTCTATGTATATTCAGAGGAGAGAGGTGTGTGCCTGTGAAGGCTTCCAGGGGAAGAACCTGGCCATCCGCACACTATGTGCCTAATTTGAGGAGAATGGCATCTCCTTTGAATAGGAGAAAGTAGGAGTTTCCTTGGGTGGGGAAAAAGCTGTCATTATCTATGGAAATTGAGGCATGGATTTGACTAAGTTGCTCTGCTGAATGCCCAGGCATCTCTGCCTCTAGTGTTCCTTAGCTACCCTTTAATGGCCTGACAGAAGTATTCTTTATCACCTGTCAAAGAAGAGGGCAAAGCTTGTCTGGATAAGGAAGAATGTGTATTTAAAAAGTATCTGATCTAACAATACTTGCAATCTCTCTCTTTTTTTTATTTTATTTTTTATTTTCAGGCTCGTTGACATATTTCTGTTCTACTTAGAATATTTAGGAAAACTGGACGAAACAGCCAAAATACTGTTTATTTTTCCCCTTCTTACAATGCAGTCTTTTGCATGCAGCCTGCTAGATCCTATTGTTTAATTCTGCTGCAGTGCAACATAGTGCACTGCAACTGGAGAGTTTAAAATAAGCTGTGTGGTATACTCAGGTGTGTGAAACTCTCATAGCACATTTCTTATGGTGTGATGCAAACAAGACATAATTGCAAGGAGCACAGACTAAATATTCTGCTGGAATGGGGCAGACAGAACACAAAATGTCACAGCTGTAAAGACTGAGTGGAAATCTTGGCACTGAAGAAGTCAAAGTTACAAATGAATGGAATCTCTTCTATGTCCATGTATAGCTTTATTCACAAAGAGTCTTTTAGAGCAGCCTCCACTCACTGGCAACCTGATTAAAATAATGAAGGAAGATTCAGATTATTAATTTTTGTAAGTTCAATGTGTCCAATTTTAAGCAAGTAGATTTACTTGAACTCATAGACATTTTTAGACAAAATTCCAAAGATGATAATTGCTCGTTTCTCCCTTGATTTCAGATGAGAACATTTTATGGGAGGATGAATTGGTGTCAATATAAAAAAAAAACTAGTTTGTTTTGGCTTAGTCTTTTCTTGTAAGAACCATGACTTGGAAAAAGGAGAACAGTTCCCCATGGAATGCTATTACTGTTGAAGGCACTGAAATGTGTTGTGATTCCCTGCGGGTATATGCTGTGGGAAATCATGAATTAACATTTCAACATAAGATGTGAAAGTGTTCGTAAATGCTTCTGTGGAACAAAGACTTTTAAAGATGGTTTACCGTTCCCCTTGTGGACTGAAGTTCATAAAATTACTGTAAATTCCAAATAAAATCATTAAAAATATTTTGCAGTATGTATGTATATGCCAATTCTTACCAACCCATATTTTAAATCGTTGGATTAGAGCTCTTCTAATTGGGTGTTTTTAACATGCCTGGTTTTTTGTTTTGTTTTACTGATTCTGGGAAGAAAGGTAATCACGTGATTAGGGTACAAATCAAGGGGCAGAGGTTGTCATTTGGTTTATAGGGCAGAGTTGAGAGGAGAAACTGGGAGATTCATTCCTTTCTCAGATTTAGTAATGTTGGAGCAGTTAGGGAAAAATCAGAGAAAAATCCATTCCATTGCACTGGATGTGTAAGTTAATGTTTGTGAAGTCCTCTTTATATACCTATGTGGTATGCTGTCAGTATAAATGATTGTCTCTGAGATAGAGATTTCCCTACTTAGGTTTACACAATTTTCTGTAATTGGCTTGGAGTGGTGAGATTGAGTGTAATTAAGTCTCATAATTAATTAATATGAGAAAGCCTATGCAAACGCAGTAAGTATTTCATATTTCAGGATTTGTTCTGTTTTGTAAAATTGGAGTAATAATACCTTGTTACTTAATGCTGTCAGCAATAATTGGGTAATAGTTATAAAGTGCTTTTATTATGAAAATATATGTAAAGAACCATTTTTAAGCAGTGAAACTGATGCATAGATCTCAGTCCTTGCAGAAAAGCTGTTTGTCCTCTGAAGTAACATGCTGAAACTGGTGTATCCCAGGACCAGAGGAAATACCAAGTCAGTATTTAAGGCTCCTCACAGAATGATCACAGCTTTTTGAAATATTCTTCTGAGGACTTGCCTTTTTCCTTTCTTTTCTAATTTAAATAACAGTTAAGAAATCCTTACTTAGATGTGTAGTAAGTGATTTAGATGGTTTCCCACTACATTAACAGTCATCAAACAAGCAAAACAAACATATACATAATTTAGGACAAAGAATCTCTGAGCATGTTTTAAGATGAAGTTTTAATAGACTTCCATTGTGTGTAGTACTTCCCCATCCGTGAGAATAAAGCACTTTACAGGGCCCCCTGGATCCCTTTTTGAGAATGACTTGCCAGCAGCAGTTCTTTCCCCTTGTGCATTTCTAAAATTAAGTACAGGTATTGACCTGAGCATTTGCTCCAATGATAAGATGGTGAATGTAAACTGAGGGCTGCATATGAATGTCTTCCAGCAGCCTGTGTAGAGGAAGAATCTCCTGTGGTGCCTATCCTGCAGTTTGGCAGACGTGTCTGCAGGTGTACAAAGTGGGGAAGTTCAGTCAGTCTCTGCTGGCTGGTGCATTTCTGGGAATAGTGTTTGGACCAGGGATGGGCCATCAAAAAGCTTCTTCTGATTGCTCCTTGGAAAGGTACAGAAAACCAGGGAAGTTGGCCAGAATGGTCAGAGCTGAAGTTTTTCAGTGAAACCACAAATAATATGGCTGCAGAGCCAAAGACAAGGAGTTTAAATCCATGCCCACAGCATACTTTTATCAGCTTGTTGGTTTTACTGTACCAGTTTTGCAGAATTGAAGAAGTGCAGGGAACAAGCCCAGAGGAGGAACGACAAACCTTAAGTAATTAGTCTTCCAACTGTGCAGCAAACAGTGTTTGTGCCTGGCAGGAGGCCAGGCTGTCAATACTACGGATGAGGATCTGGTGAATGCAGCTTGCTTGCAAGAAGTCTGACAGCCTTGCCTGAGTGGCTCTTGGAGATGTTCCCTGGTGGATCAGTCATAAGACTTGTCAGACAGTGGTGAAGTGGTTCACCTTGTAAGTCCCAGCACACCTGGAGTATCCTGAGTCAAGTGAGGTGGTGACACAGCTAGCTAATGCTAACCTCAGAAAGAAACCTTCGGAGCTGACATAACATGAGGAATAGAGGAGGAGTATTTCAGAATATACCTCCTGTATATGTAGTATTGCCAATATTTAACTGGTATAAATGTAATATTTGGGAATGCATAATCTTGTATGATAATGTTTGGCAGAGAAATGTGGTATTCTCTTTTATTGTTAGCTACATCCTTTTCCTGTGAGAGCTTAGGAGAATGTTTTCATACTTAACGTGTTTCCTCTCTTCACTGTATAGTTCATCTGCCAATCTGACCCTCCCAAGGAAAGTAAGCTGGCTCTTTGGCTCTGATTGTCAAATGGACAAGGGGAGTGTCATCAGGAAAAGAACAGGCAAATTTAAGGGCTAACCCTTTCTGTAGAACCGGGTTTGGCTCTGTATTGTGCAGACGGTGAGAGTCAAAGGCCATCTGCGTAACCGCACCACTGCAGCAGATGTCAGATACATACAGTGTCCCTTTTGTAAACTTTTTAAGAGGGCTTCAGAGTGAACTGTTGTTTATAACAAAGCAGTGGCAGCTGCTGTGGAGTAAAATCTGCAGTTGAATTGCCATAGTATATGAGACTAGTGCTGTGCCACTCATAAAACTGCCCTGAAAGAAAGTCATATTTATCTCAAAAGTGGGAGGCTTGGCATGATGCCCTGGTAGCTTTCTTGTAGCAAACCTGAAGTGAAACTCACTCTGTCTCAATAGATTTGAGCTTACCTACCCTCCTTTTGAGAAAGGCAGAAGGAAAGATTACAGTTTTTTTTTGTTGTTGTTTTGTTTTTGTTTTAGATTTCCCTGGCACATTACCACTATCCCACATGATTTATTTATTTTTTTTAATCACAGTGAAGTTTGAAATGTGTTTAATAATTAAATAAAGTTTGTTCCTATTCAGTTTTGGCTTTGTTGAGCTTAATGTAAGAGTCAAATAACTACTGGAGACATAAGGAAAACAAATGCTTGGCACTTTTCCCTCCAAGGCTGAATGTGAGTCAGTATCTAAGACGGCTTCTTAATAGAAAATGAGAAAATAATCTTATTAAAAAATTCAAATCATTCAGATGAGTTGCTTGTAAATTACACACATAAATATAGTTGTTGCCACAATGAGAAACTTTTCCTAACACTTTTGGCAGATGTTAACTTGAAAATAAAGACTAGGAGATAATTACTATTATTATTATTACTACTACTACTACTGTCATTTCTGTTTGTGCCACATTAGCATTAAGAGGCGCAAATGAGCATCCAAAATCCAGTGTTCCAGACTCTTCTCTGATATAAAGACATATTCCCAGCTTAGGTAAACTTTTTAAATAGACAAGACGGACAGAAGATAGGGTCTTAAGCAAGGGAGGTTTAAGAGTCTTGCTCAAACACTCTAGGGACTTCTGGAAGACCAGAGTTCAAACATGATCTGCTCGATTTGAGTGCAGCCTTCTAACCAAAGGCTGCATCCTTCATGTGGGTCTTTTAAATTTGTCAAGGTTTTACATTTCTGCAATATCAAGAGAAGGTATTGATGCTTTTTAAGAAATGTTACACTGGACTCCAGTTAAATCTTCAGGAAGAGGTCATGGGACATCAGGATGCTTCATGAATTTTTTTTTCTTCTGTTTCCCATCCTTAAGCCCGCCACCCCCCCCTCCCCCTTCCCCCCTTTTATTTTAAATAACCTTAATTGGTTTAATTTTTTTCCTCTTCTGAGAGACTGCATCACTCACAACTTGTTGGACATCGTGGAATGTGTAGGTGCAGCATCCAGAACCAAAAGAGGAAATGTGCTGATTTTGGCAGTTGACCAAAATGACCTAATTTCTTTGCTATTGGAAGTTTGTGTGCTTTTCTCTGGCAGGCAGCACAGTTGAAAGTATGATTGCCTAGTTCATAGCATGTCTTCATTGAAGAAAATGCTTGCCAGATAATCAGGTGCCATATTCAAATCCCTTCTAAGTAGCAGAGCATACCTGATAGCATACCTGATAGACACAGGGAGATGGACAGCCTGGTCAGAAGTGAGGAAGAGTAGGACAATCACATGTAGAGGTCAGAAGAAATGAGACAAACCTTCTACACTTTGGGGATGAGGTCTGGTGCCTTTAGGGCTTCATAGGTGCATGTGAGAGAGCAGCAGCAGCAGGGACACCTGTGACCTTGCACCTGGGCTCATGCACCATCTCTGCACTCACCAGGTTTGTGAAATGTCCTATGCCTCCCTGTGGTGCATTGTCTGGCATTCAGCATCAGGAAGCTTCATGGGGAGTTGTCTTTGATCAGAGTACTACTGCCTCCCCTCACCAAACAAGGCCTGAGATCATTGAAACTTCTGGTGAGAGAGGCAGGTGTATCAATAAAGGAAATTACTGTAGGGATGTGCTTTAGCTTGTCTAGACACTCTGGTGGGAATGAAACCTGCCAGTGCAAAAGTACACAGTAATCTATGAGACTGTTTTAAGGCTGGCATACAAGAAAAATTGAACTGTTTTGAAATGATCTTGAAGAGTTAGGTGATAAGTCTTCTCTTAAGCTTAATACATATTATATATATTCTGAAATATACATATATATATATATATCCTGAAAATGGTTAAATATTAAGGGAAAAGAAAGCAATAAAAATCTGAATGGAAAAATAGCTATCTAGATTTGAACACATGATCATGTGATTATATCAGAAGTACAGATATGCATGTACATTATAGTCTCTTAGAAATATGTAATCTTCCCGGAATAACCTGACTGCAAATCACAAACATATTCTTTTACTTCTTTCCACCTCTCTTGAAAATGTTTTGGGTGTGTCTTGTGCATCAAAAGGGGGTGAAATTATTGTTTGAAGGTTTGGCTTTGGAGGACATTAGGGCCACGGAAATAGTTTGGCAAAGAACTTGAGCAACAGTAAATGCCCTATTTCCATTCCCCAGGTTAATTGTGTAAGAGCTTTCTTTTGCCCAGAATGATTGATTCTTACTCTTTTTATTTATTTCTTTTATTTTGTGAGGTTGCAACTTTTGGCAACCCACTAACTGTTTTGATTACTTTTGGAGACTGAAAATAAAGTGACAAAAGCAAATCTGCAGCAAACCTGCAGATATATTGATGGACCACTGTCTTGCAAGGAGCTCTTCATGGGTAGGCTCCCAGAATCTGCTTGAAATACTTGAGAAATCCTGCATCACACTGAACACGTAGTCTCTAACTAAATTATGTCAGGTCCTTTCTTATAAAGATAGAGCAAAAAGACATCATTGCTTTTGGAATATGAAAGTGCTTTGTCATATTTGTTCTAATTTAGATGCCACACTTTGAATTCCAAGAACAGGTTCTTAAAAGTTGGATAGATGTTAGCCACTTGTACTATTTTAGGTATAACTGTAAATAGATAGAAACCTCAACTAGGGACTAACAAACAAAACACCCTGCCTAAAACTGTTTTCAGGTTAACTGAGAGTGACCATGGATTTGTAAACTACACAGAAGCACCCTATTTAAATAAGTAATTTATCATATTGCATGCACTGTATGACATAGCTAGGTGATGTTTTTAAAAGACAAAAATCAGATTATATTCAGCTATGTCACCAGATGGTGTGTAATGGCCAACAAAATTATTGATTATGAGACATAACTTTCACTACTAGGTAACTTGACTGTGCTTTGTAAACCTGTGTGCTTTATTAAAAAAGATATTCAGCGATTGAATGGATGGTAGAGTTACTTTTTTCTACCCACAAAAATTCTTCTTGACCAAGAAACAAGTTCACACATGTAGCTGGAGAATGGCACAGATGATCAAATGAAACTATTTATACCTCACTCTTATTATGGTTTGCATTTTTTTAAATGTTAAAATCAAAGTTGTTTCAAAAAAAGGCTCCCAACCTAATAGTGTGTAGTTAAATGTAGTTAAACTTCATTAATTGCTATAACTTGAACCTTGCTGGTATTCTTTCTGGTAACTGTACCCTAGAAGGGACCAAAAGGAACCTCGAAAAAATGTATTGTCCTCTTAAAATGGAAGGCCAAGCTATAAGTGTTTGGAAAAGACATGAGTAATATGACTCGGTCTCTGTCAAGCTGTGTGTACCTGGGTAAGCCTTTGATCTAGCAGAAGCTCTTGCAAGGAGGGCAGGATCCAGGGTCTGCACTGTGGGGATGGGGAGGCAGAGTGGGAGGCTGGAGTGGCTGCTTGTTTCTCTTCTGTCTCTGGGTCCTCTTCACAAGGTGGCCAGGTGCTCATCAGGTGTTGGGAGAATTGCCAGTGGTTCAAAATGCCAGTATGTTGGATTTCAGTACACACATCTGGTTCAGAGAGAGGGCAACATCCCCTACCTGTTGCGCGTGTCCTGCCAGGCTGGTGCCAGTTAAAGTGGTGTGGTAAATCTGGCACTGCAGGTTTGCTGACAGCAAAGGGAAATACGGATTTATACCTTGGTTTTCCAACAGGATACCTACATATAGATGCATTTTAGAAATGCATGCAAATTTAAGTTTTGAGGAGACACATTTGGTTGCAAGAGAAGAGCTGCCCGCCTGGAGCACTGGCTGCACTGTGCCTTTAAATTGATGCATTCACATTAAAGGAAGACATTTAAATAATGCAAAGGGGTAAACTAGCTTGAGTTATGTGTGGTTTTAGCTGGGTGACTCTTACTGCCTTTTATGGAAATCTCTCATCTAAAGTCCTGCACAATTATCCCCAAGGGCAAGTATTAACCCCATAAAAGAAAGGATATCTACAGTTACCTATCAGCCGTTACGTATCTGTGTGATGGCTGTGGTTGACTTCGGCCAAAGACGGTGCCTTTTTGGAGCCGATGCTGGTAGCTGGATAACGGGAAGCTGGGCTGGCTTCCTTTAGTCATGAAAGAGAGAGAAACTCTTCAGGCAGAGTGATTAACACATAGCACTAATTAAGCACTGGCATCATTCTGCAATAATGAGGTACTGTTTTGTAAAGTGAAGAAAAATAAAGCGGGACCCATAGCGATCTCGTGTTTGAAGGCTGCGAGCCTGGCCAGGCTCCAGCACTACAGAGGGGACTTAGCGAGGCTCCTGCATGTTTTGCTGCGGAGCAGGGGCTGCATACAGTGTCCTGTCACCTCCCTGTCAGGGGGGAGCTGCCACTGCTGCCCTGAGGGTACAGTCCTGGCTGCTCTGCACTTCCCTCTGGCTATTGGACTGCAGGGGCAGAACCAGGGGTTCTGACCTTGCCCTAGCGGCCGGGAGGCTTTGGCTGATGATCTGTATGCTGCGAAGCCCCTACCAGGAAGGGCTGCATATACCAGTGCGTGCTCAGTACTGCAGGCCACGAAGAAGGTTGTTCATGGACTGAAGCACTGCATGGAGAAGTGTATCAGTGTTGTGCAGCTGCTGTTCTCCCATGGGCTTGGCTGCCTGTAGCCAGTGCTGCCAAATCTCCCTCGAACTGATTACTCAGGTGAAGTCAGAAGTCTGTGCCAGTATGTCAGCCCTGGCCGGTGTGCCTGTCCAAATCCATTTATTGGAAAAAAAAAAAATAGGTGTGCAGTGGCAATAGTGAGCTCCACGCTGCTGTAAGGTGCACATCCACATCCTGTAGTCACACTGCTCCACTCCTAGGGAAAAACGCTGGCCTTGGCAAGCACGGTTTGGAGCTTGGCTGGGAGCCACTGAGACTGTGTCCACCTCCCTGATACCACACAACAGTTCCTAGCATCAGATAGCAGCAGTATGCCTTCCCGAGTCACGAAAGGAAGAAAAATCCTGTCTCCAGTTTGAGATATAAGATGAAACTTAAGGAGGGATGAAGCTGGACGGAAGCCCTGGCTGAAAGCTAGCCAGAACATCCCAGCCATTGTAATGCCCTGCTGCACCTGGGAAGGGGTCTCACTGGCTGCCTGACCTCGTGTTTGTCTGAAATGTGAAGGGTAGAATGCTCTGTTGAATGGACTGTTGAGGCTTTGATCAGGTGGGAGCTGCTGACTTCTGGTGGTACTGAGCTTTTGGAAGAGCTAGGGCATTGTTTTTTGCTCTGGCTTCTCCTAGCCATGTGGTTAGAGGCCAGAAAGGTAAAGCAGTAGTAATGCAGAGAGTCTGCAGATTCTGAACAGGCATATTTTATGTCAGCTTGCTCTTTGTTCTCATTAATTAAGAAGTTGCTTTCTGTGATAGATCGAGCTCAGTAGCTCTCTTCCATTCTCTTTTTCTGTTTTCTTTCTCCACAACTGTTTTCATTTCTCAGGAGGTAAGGACAGAAATAAGTAATTACAAAAAAAAAAATCTTTGAACTTATAAAATGCAGGTTGCTTAAATTATGCAGTTAAAGGATGAAGAAAATCACAGAGCAATTTTAACAAATTGCCCTTAACTGGATTGCACAAACAAACCTCTCATAAGAAATCTTAGAAAGGTGTGTTTGAGGGTGTAATCTTAGCTTGTGGCTAAGTAGAGTTAAACTTGTTTTTCAAGTTAGTTGTGTATAACTTTCTCATGCTGAAGATTGTGAGCATTCCAGAAGGAAAACAGTTTGTCTGTAGCACGAGTTTGGTGGTAAATCTTGATTATTTCCAGTAATTCTGGCCCCTGATCCATGTACAGTACTTTATGCAGTGACTTTCCTTTTGATCTGCATTCTCATCAGCTGAGTTGTAAAATAACACATGTATATATTTTTATAAGAGAGCCCTGATGTTTGCAAATATTGTAGTTTTCAAATGAACCTGAACATACCCATTTGCACACAGTCTGATCACACTTCCAAATATACTTTCCTTTCTCATCAGATACAAAATAATTTGTAACTTTTGCATGTGAAATACTGTCATACCAAAAACTCCCTTTTTACTAAACATCACTACCCCAGTCTTGGGTTCCAAGGGCCTATGACATTTCTGAATAGTTTTGTAGGACAGCCAATGGACTTACTCCAATATTCATTATTTTTTTCCCAGCATATACTATTTTTGTTGGAATTTATCTGGTATATGCAAAGTAATGTAAATACTAGAAGAACTACAAAATGTTTGTAAGAAAGGGTGATACCTACAAAACCTTGCTGTTTAACAGTCAAGCTTATGTACATAAGAGAACTGTTGATGCTCTATTACAGTTTAATTTGTTAATGAAACAAGATGGACTGAGCTCCTACTACACCTCTTTGGATGTTTGAGGCTAGACACAATTAATTTATTTGTACTGTCTGTGTAGGCGTATACCAGCTAATGTACTGTAAAAGCTTTTATCTTTATGTTCATAATGAAGAGGGGCAGGTTTTTGGCAACTAGACAAGGATTTTCTGATGACTCATCCTCTCTGGATTGTAAAACACTTTCTTGTAAAATCAAAAAAGAAAAGCAGTTTCTATTAGAAGCGAACTCAACCAGAATAGCTTGTGTCCTTCACAATAAAGCTGTGAAACAGAAAGAAAAAATGCTTACCTGTTTTTATTTTCATTGTAATTAGACCTCTGATGAAAAATAAATATTATTTGAGAGGATGTCTTCATACAAGGTATTAAGCACATTTGGAGTAAATACACTGTAGGCTGTGTTGTCAGATACTGTATTTTATGGCCCATTCTCATTATTCTGGTATTTTGATCGCCTTGTTGGCAATGCAGTGGATTTCTAGTGAAGCTTGAGCAATCTCCTTCAACAGTAATTTGTACTGTTTTGTTTGTTCTGTTCATCTCCTTGCTATCTAGGAAGAAATATAGATTCCAGGATTTGGTAGAGGCTGGAATGGGGTTTAGGTGTGAGTATCTGAGTACAGAGTTAAATCAAGTTCCATATAAAATTTAGTATCAATTTCCATTTAAATAACACATTAGTCAATGCCAGTATCAGATAAATGGGGAATATGCTCCAAGATCCTGCTAATGGCAAAAAAAAGTAAGAGCGTGGACTATTATATACAGTCCTTTAGTGACAAAATAAATAAGGATAATTGGAATGTATGAGTAATTTACTTTGTTTAGGTTTGAGGAGTACAGTTCTGCTTTTTGTGAAAAATTATATATTTATTTTATGCCATACGTCATAGTACCTGTATATATGTCAGCTGTAGTGACTCCTCCCACTCACACATTTATCTTCTCTCTCTCCATGAGAGAAACTGGAGATTTTGGGTAGTGGAGGGCTATCCATTAATGAACTCCTGCATCCCTTTGTTACGCTCTATCACAATTCTTTTTCTGAATGACTTCTTGGGTGATGAAGCTACTGCTCCCTCTTATTAAGATGATGTTTATGCAATCCAGAGTGGATTAATTTAAATCCCTGATTTTAATCACAATTTAAATCAACAAGCAGAACTCTGTGATTTAAATAATTAAGTGTAATCTTGTTTTGCATTTTTACCTTCCAGTTACTTTCCTAAACAAAAGCTCAATTTTACTGGTCAATATCATGTGCTAACCAAAGCTGTTTATTGTACAAAACTGTGTTTCTCTAAACACTCGTATACGATTTACCATACACTTATTCATGTTCTACATTTTTATATTCTTATTATGCTAGAAAATAAGAAATCACATTTCTTAACAGAAATTTTTAAGTCTTGTGATTCATGCATAGCAAAATTATGTAGTTTGAATTGAATTGCAATGTACAATAGCAACGTTTCAGGACTGCTTTAAACTCCTAAAGCAGTTTAACTATGTTTGATGTTCTGGCATACAAGGGAAAAAATACTGGAGCATGTTGTGCTTTTAAAATTGATCTGTTACACAGAACTAGTATCTTTGTGTAGTGATGATTGCTTCTGGACACCATGTCCGTCAAGTTTTTTGAAGTACTTAAGTCTGCTATTGCACATCTCAATTTTATTGCTTAATGAGAAGAGGAAAACAATCCTTCCTGCTTTCTGAATTCCTGTTTTCTGAACTTGATGAACTAATTATAATTGAACTAGCTGAAAATAAACTCTTGCCACATCTACAGAAAAAAATATTGATAGAAAAAAAAAAGTAAGGATTCTACAAGCTGTTTTAAATGCATAAGCAGTGACAGCTATCCTTTCAATGGTTTAGCTTTCTCAGAAAAAGTAACATTAAATGGTGACACACATGCAGCTTGCAAGTAAGGTAAAATCACATAAACATTTTTTAAAAAATATTACATTGAGATAAAGACTAACTCAACAGAAGAGTTTGTATTTTAATGATTTGTATTTAAACTTCTTTTTAATAGAAGCTTCTATATTCATGCTGGAACACTCATCTGTCACTTAAGAATTTGGATTCCTGTTGTATTTACCTCTGCACCTATGTAACTTTCACACCATTTTTGGCAACAGATTGCTGACTGTGACAATCAGTCTTATTTTATGTTTTGTTCATTTGAATCCTTGTGGTCTGTATTCTTAAGGTAGCGCCAGGGAGTTGTAGGTGGAGTTAATGAACGAAAGATTGAAGGATTATATATACTTAGCCACTGTATTGGGGCACATAAATAGTGAGTGGGTCATAGCTAACACATAGACGTTAGCATCTCCATTCACAGAATAAGAAGGGTGACTGAAGGATTTCAATTCCAGTCTGTAAATTGTAAATGTGTTCATTTTGCCCTGAATTAGAGAACAACAACCAAGTCTAGATAACACACACTTCAAAACATTATTGTTTTTCCACTGATCACTCATAAAAGGACTCTTAAGACAGCAAGTCTGTAATGAAGCACTTGGAAAATGTAGTGTTTAGTATCACCAACAAAGTTGCCCAGCAGAGATGGGAGCTTGCTCAGTTTAATGTCTGAATTTCCTACTGTTTCTTTCCTAATTGTAACATCTTTTTCCTCTGGTAATTGTAGCTGGGGAATGGGAGGCTGATTAAATTTTATTCTGATTTATCTGAGTTCAGTTGTTATATGTTAAAATGTGTCTGTAAAGGTTAACAGTCCTTTGGCATTTTCATCTTTGCTTTCCTACCTCGAAGGAAAAGTTAGTGGCTTGCATGTCTAGGAAGTCAAAGATAGCTGTTTGTATGTTTCCATATCTACAAAAAGATATTTTATCTGGATTCATATCTGCTCCTGGAAAATTTTAAATTTAATGTTTAATTTCCATATGCTTGAACGTGGTAGGTATTAAATCCTAAGGGTTTCATTTTGCTTTGCCTCCATGCAATTTACCAGTCAGGGAAAGGTCCAAAGTGCTGCACATCCCCTGTTTTGTGATTTGCTTCCTGCCCCACGCAGTGTGGAATAAAAGCTCACGACAAAAGGGAGTGTTGTGGGTGAAAGCAGTGGCTTTGTGCTGAGCCTGAAGGGGATGATGATGGATGCATGCAGGGACACGGATGCTGCCTTTGCCAGCTCTGCCTGTGTGCCTGCAAGGGCCCCGCTGCAGCTCTGCCCAGGAGCAGCTGGACAAAGTTTCCTTCTGAGGCTTTCTACTGCAATCATTTTTTTTTCTCTCCTAGATGAGAGGGTCTGTTTTTTGTTTTTCATGATCCTTTTTTTTTTTTTTTTTTTTTTTTAAGTAGAATTGCAGCAGTCTTCTATAAGAAGACAAACTATTTCTGGAATGCAACACCTGCACAAAGAAAATGAATTACCATTTGCCAAAATTGTTCAGTAGTGCTGTGTTGTGTGGGTAACTTGACAAAAGTTTTGCAGCAAACCATAAACATCTGCAAAACATTTGCAAATCTGGCCCAGACTTAGGGCTGCTTGAATTCTATGGTATTTGTTGTAATTTACTGTTCCACAAGATGTAATTATTTGTGTGCACCTTAGGACTAATTTTTCTGGCAAGAGTAGAAAAAGGTCTATTTTATTCAAGACGTGAGAATGAGTGATATTCTTTACCTGTAAAACTCT
Organism: Oxyura jamaicensis; assembly: GCF_011077185.1. Taxonomy (NCBI): domain Eukaryota; kingdom Metazoa; phylum Chordata; class Aves; order Anseriformes; family Anatidae; genus Oxyura; species Oxyura jamaicensis. Next base: position 63,489,063 of record NC_048897.1, read on the forward strand.
AGAATCCATGCGTGTATCTCCTACTTCTGGAATGCATTTACTTGTCCCTGTACACTTGTGTCTGCCGGCATGGTTAGGAATGGGAAAGGGGCAGCAAGTCCGGTCCAAACTGTAGACATATGCTGCCTTTCTTTTTCCTCGGGGAAGCACTGAGAGGATTGAAGTCATTCAGCAAGCTTCGTTCAGCTGAGCTGAACTCAGAAAAAACACACCATGTGTGCTGTTAGTGAACTCTGGGCCTAATCCTAAATCTTTTGAGTTCAATGACAGGCTAGAGTGTCCAAGAAGTGAATCATCAGCTGTACGTTCGCTGCAGCGATGACGCCACATGGGGTATTGTCCTCCTCGGCCTGCTCGTGTAAGTAAGTTGCTGTCTCACGCAGGCATTTCGGCTTGTGCAGGTTCAGCTGTGCATAGTGAAAGGGGACTGAAAGAGCTCATGCTTTTCTTCTGCAGAGAACAGACAGATACGTGGTTTCTTTTTCATGGCTCATGCCCTCCCCCTTACCGAAGCATCCAGTACCTATGCTGGTTGCCAGATTTCTAAAAACCTCAGCTTCCTGGGAGGCACCTAAATAGGGGTCAGACTCACAATAAAAGAGCTGAGCACCCAGACTGCCCTGCTTTTCAGAAAACCTGGCACCGAGTGCCGGTGCTGAGCCTCTCTGGCGATGCTGGGAAGAACGCTGCCTTCCCATACACCATGCTAGGATAGTGCTGTTCGCTTTACAGGGCTTGCAAAACCTTGTTAGAGAGAACAAACAGCAACGGAGAAGAGAAACCCCCAACTCTGTTTTTACAGATCCTGTGGGGGGAGGGTCCTTTCCCTTTTTAGAGATTCAGTTCAGGCATTGTCAAAAAAAATAAAGAAAGCAACATCATTTAACAGCTTTTGGAACAATAGTCTCTTCCACTTCCCTCCCTCATTGTGAGCCCAGGGCCCAGCTTTTGTTTATTTTGTGCTGCCAGCCTCATGGTGCCTGATTGGTTGGTGTCTGATTTCATTCCTATGGGTGATGTCAAAAGCTGACCCAGAAGTTCTCGGCGAGTTTGCTTTTAGCTTTTAGTTGTTGTTTTTGTGCATGTATCCGTGTGCACAAGAGTACTTTTCAGTCCTAAGAGGATTCTGTTACAGGCTGAATATTATTCAGCTGCAAAACTAATAAGGAATAATATTTGTTTCAGGAATTGCACAGCTTGTTTTGTACAAATGCTAGGAACAGCAAGCAATTCAGGCAGTGTGAACTTATGGAAGTTGTAATTAATATTAATTATAGTTCTAATATTACCGTACAACATAAAAGGAAAGTCAAAATCCGTATGAGAATTTCATAAGCCATAACTGAAAAACAGGCTAATTAGTTGGAAAGACTGATTTCACATTCATGTGTAACAGTACTACCAATTTTCTTTGTATAGCTGTACTGTATCTGTGATGCTAGTTTTTATTTAACATAGTTTTTATCAGCTGTCAAACTGACAGTTTAAATATCAGGTTCTTACAGAGGTGTACATAACATTAACAGCAATACTAAGCGTTTATTTTTATAGAAAATAAGCAGCATTTAAATGTTTTTTGGGCTTTACCTGCAAATACTTGTATCTTTGTTAAACTTTGTTTTCCATTTCTCTGGCCTTAACATTTGGATATTTTTCCTTCAGCAGCCTCTGACCCTCTCCTGTGTTTCTCTCTGTTAGATAAGTAAAAGATGAGTGTTACTTTATAAGGACATAGTTTCATACCCGTGTCCTCTGTTAGAGTACAGTAAAGTTGCTTGTATAAACACGAACAGTTTAGCTTACTTTTCAGTTTATTCAAATGTCAATGTAAGGTTCTTGGGTTGTGTCTTTGACTCCCCTTACCCCCTGGCATCATTTCACCTCTTCAGCCCATTCCCTCTAGGGAACCGTGTTGTACAGCATCTTACGCAGATGTAATAGGAGTGTGTAACTAGTTCCATAGGGAGGCTATATTGATGCTTTGTATTGCCCAAGAAGGTGTGTTTAATGTCTCCCATTACACAAAATACCATGTTATGGTCTGGAAGAACACTGTAAAATTTCCTTCTTTATCTGTCTCTTTTTCTGGCAGAGATTCATTGCTGTGTCAGATTTTACAGGAAAATATAATTGATTGGGATTTTATTAAAGGAAAACAAGATGTCCCTCCAGCTTTGCCATTCTGCGTCCGGCACAATATCCCTCACTTTCTTGCTCGTGGTCTTTTTTGGCCTGTGGTCTTTTGCCATGGTCAAGGCAAACAAAATTTTTGCTCTGATTTTCCTTGGAAGCAGGAAACTTCAAAATTTGGAAGCTTTGGAAATAGTCCAATATAAAAAAGAAATGCGAGGCTCAAGTGCTTTTCACTTAGACAAGTCACTGCACAGACTTAAGCATGTTATTTTAATGTCTGTAGCTTCTGTTTATGGGATTTTCATGTTCATAAAGGATGCCGTTTGTATAGGGAAGTCTGTACAAGGCCCACCAAAGTATTCCAGGGCTTTGACACCAGAGGTTGGCCAGCGGATCACGTTGAGTACTTGTTCGGTCTCCTTTCCCCTGGCTGGGAGCAACTCATGTACTGGGGCTGGGGCTGACCTCACCACACACCCCAGTGCCTGCCAAGCACAGCTCGAGCCTGCATCCCCGCTTCCCTTCCCAGGTGCTCTGTTGTTTTGTGAGTGGCAACTTATAAAGACATCCGCCTCCATCTCTGCCAGCCAAAAGCAAACGCTGCAGTACAAGTGACATAAGCTGTACAAAGGATTTGCTAGCTGATGGTGCCCCCAGCTCTGGTGGAAATATTATGAAGAAAAAATGATTTTATCTGTGTTCTGAATCTGTTTTAAATACTGTGCTTTTTATGATTTCCATATGATTCTTGGGGATTTTAACATCAAAAGACTCAGATTATCCTAATTGGTATAAGAGGTTGGAAAGGTTTTCTTCATGCTGGACTTAAATAGGATTCCTGCTTGGCTGTTTTTGCACTGGCTTAGTCCTTTTGTGACATGAAAGTCAGTTGCAGTTAAGCAGATTCCTCTTTTTTAGTTGTTTAATAAACTGAAATAACTATACTGTTAAGCATTGAAATGCAGAAGCATGGTACATTTTTAAAGCTTCCAGAAATAGCCTACTGTACTGTGCAAAAATTAGTGAAGCCATACTTGTAATGAAAAACAGTTGATAATGGACTCTGGATCAGTTAGTAGGCTGATTTCCTGGAAGTCTTGTGTTTGCTGTCCTTTCCATAAACTATAACTTACAGATAGGAATGGAGAAGAGTTTCCCTAAACTTTTTTGAGGAGAGAGGAAAACCCCCTAGATTTGAAAGCTCTGTAAATAGCTTTGTAAGGTTTCGCTCCCAGTAATTACTTTCACTGTTCAGCAGAAAACCACCCTTTTATCTCGAGGGTAGTTTTCCTACAGAGAAAGATCACGCCTGAGTTGCTGCTCATACAATGGGCGAATCTTCCCTGCACAGATGGCTTAGCTCGGGGCTGGTACCTGGCCTGAGCTCAGCCACTGCCTCTTGCAGGGAGCGTTCCTCGTGGAGAGCCCTGACATCCCCCTGGCCCTCTCTGGGGCAGTGGGCCAGGCTCCAGGGGTGCACCCCATGCTGCGGGATGCGCAGCACTGGCAGCATGCCCCCTGCTTTGGCACAGACCAAAATGGCCAGAGAGGAGTGCAGAACTAGCACGTCTGTGTTTCGGCTCCATTGCTTTGCACCTTGGCTGGTGTTTGCATATTCCTCTACAAAGTGGATTAGAAATCTTCCCTCCCTCTAGTAGTTTGTCTGGGTATAAGTTTCCATATTAGACAGAGGTCTAAACATTAGCTTAAACCTACTCTTTAACTTCCATTTACTTTCTGGTGAATTACTGGGTAAACACTTGAGGTAAATGTGAGCTCTGCTGTTTCAGTGACTGCCGAGAGCCTAAGGTACTGATTTTTTTCCCCTCACCTTGATTTTGCTCTCTGTCATACTTGCTGAAGGCAGTTGGAGTAAGCCATGTTTAGCCTGCTCACTACAAGCAACATCCTGTTGAGAAAACCGGGCATGAGAACCTGCTTTGGCACTGAAAACACTGTGCTCACAAAATATTTATTTGTGGTTTTGAATAAAATTATAACCAAAAGAGTAAAACAAAAAAAAAAAAAGATGGGGGGAGGTCAAGATGGGCATCTATGCATGTAGGTTAGATTTGCAGCATTTAAGTAACTACTAGTTTTGTTGTGCTGGGGCTTCTAAGCTATCTCTGTAAAACATTTACTTGTTGTGCTTTAATCACACCCTTCACTGAATGTTTGCTTTGCACATGAAACAAAGCCATCCTTAAGACTGTAATGAAACCATTAGTTAGCATTCATTTTTCAAAAAAGGAAAAAAAAAAAAGTTAAACATTAAAACATCAATCAAGAATGAAAATAATAGCAGAGTTTCTAATGTGGGGAACTTACTGCAAATCTCAAATAGGATCTGCAATGTTCTCTCCAGGTTTTAACTGATGTTGGCTTCTGTGGCCACAGGTCTGAGGTCACAGCAGCCTCCTAATGCATCTAATGAGACAGGTTTTATTATCTGCATACTGTTCTTTTTGCTTCTGATTCCCGTCTCTCGGTGTGTAGTTACTGGACTTTTACTGCAGTTATCTGTGTATTTACTTGCATATTAAAAGCTTGCTTTTTCCGTCCCCCTCCCTCCCAGGAAAGAAATAATTGAAAGGGAAAAGAGTACCAGATAGGAATGGATAACTTATGTAGCAGAAAAAGTAAATATAAAATAGAATCCTACAGTCCTTTATGCAACAGTTGTCTTCAAGAATGGAAAAAAGAGTGGAGTGGAAAAGCAATTTGAATTTATGTGAAACTCTCAGTGGGCTCATAGACACAGATAAAGATTCAGTGCTAAATGCCTGGAAAGAACATTTCCTAATCTTTTCTCTAAGAATGGTTGTTTGCAGGACTTATAACCTTAAAGTTGTGAGTGAAAGACACTAGAAAGATGAGACAGGAGAACATGTAAGGTTACAAATGCTCAGATTTTGGCATTTTTTTTATAGAAAAGGTTTTCACTTGCTAACTAACTACTGCGCACACAGTTCCAAGTCCCTGGGAAAGAAATGTTAACATTTTACTCTGAGGCAGAGAAGACTTGCACAATTTCGGAAGTCTTAGTGAGCTACTAAAGCACGCCTGGGAAAGTCCCTCATGCAAATCATTCATAATCACATTCGTCCAATTGTAAAAGCCAAACTCCCTGAAAATCAGAGCAACTTTGTTGGAATAAGATGTAGAAATTAAATATTTGTGCTCCACAGTGAGTATGAGGTCACTGACAAGATCTGACATCTTCTTCACTTTGTGGAATTAAACTCAACGTATTTTCCAGCTGTGCCTTTGTGTATGAATGTGTGTATGTATTTGTTTTTCTTTTGTTCCTTAATATTTCTGTGAAATCAGTTCACATTAAGCAAAATCTTTGTGTTGCCAACTTTGTGTGCCTTGATAGCCATTTCTTGGGCTAAGCAGAGCTGTGGTATGTCTGATATGAAGGCTATTTGTATGAGGTATTATGCGTCTTAGGCTGCTTTTCAAGTGTTGTATAATCTGTTGAATTCACACTGAAACTGGTAAGAACTATTCAGGATTGACTCTTCCTGTCCCACCATGCCTTGTAACAGACATTTGATGTCCAAATTATTCCATTACACAGTTTATGCCCAGTTAGCCCTGAGTTACCACCAATTTGCAAGCTACATTACCTGAATGAAAAGAGAGAGTAGGCCAGGCATGTGATACTGCAAGCCAAGGTGCCCTTCCCCTGTTTAGAGTATGCTGAAAAGACTAAGAAGGCCTGAGGGGAAGATTTTCTGCCAGCTCCTACCCAGTGTAGTGGAGGGTGCAGGGCAACAAGAAGCCCCTTGTGGCTTCCTTATTCTGCATCACCTGGTCCCAGTATGAAGCTCTGCTGTATGGCTTTGGTGTGAAATGCCTCTTAGCTCATAGTTGCTAAAGTGAAGTAATGCACTGCATCTGGATCAGTTCCGGTGATGAACTGGGCTGCCTTGAGCTGGTTTGTGTGTTGTGGCAGAGGCAGGAGCCTCCTAGAAAGTCCTGTTAGCAAATGCAGTGTAGGAGCTGAAAAATAACCTTCTTGTCTTTGAGATTTCACCCTCTTGTTGTCGTGCTTATTTGCTCTGCGGCCAGCTTCATTTGGTGTCACCAATGCCCATACACACACTGCCATCTCCATTGACCTGTTAAAATATCCAAAGTCATTTGAAGAAAGCAGGAAAAGATTCAAGGATGGCTTGAGGATTTTTTTTCAGCTACTGTAAATTTACCATAGTAAATCTTCAATACATTCTTAGATCTTCTGCTTCTGTTTTCTGCATCAGTTGCTTAATTCTGATGTTACCTGGGAGGATGGAGCTGTGATTCCAGTTAATATGCTGTCGTTCAAAGGTATAAACTTATGTCTCTGCATGACACCTAGGAAGGTGTGTAGTCTTGAAATTCATCTGTATCCTTGAGTTTATTCTTTATCTAATCCACAGTGGTTTCTTTGAGGGAGGATCATGTCTTATTTTAGACACTGAGACAATCAGAGTTTCTTCAGTCCCTGAACATCCTTCTCGCAACTCTGGCTGGGACAACAGTCCTTCTGGCAAGGACTTTTGAGGAAGGGGAAACCTGAAATACAGAGCCTTTTCCCCTGAGTTACCATTTTTTTTGTGGCTGAGGAGTAAAGAAGGTTACAGAACCTCTTTCACAGAGGCTATTTTCAACTAGATTGAATCCTGTAAGATTAATTGCTCAACTCTACCATAAGTCAGTTTTTATTTTTGATAGCAAAATGGTTTCCTGACCCTTTTGTGCTGTGAAAGCCATCCCGTATTTGTCCTATTACTCTGGAACAATAGCTCACTTTCCTGCCTGGGCTTCAAGACTGGGGGCCTGCATGTGAACCCTGGCCATCCTGGGTGGATTCAGCACAGGAAGACGGAGTACATCAGTGCGCATGGACACCGGACTCCCCCCTGCCTGCGTCTGCAGTGCAGGAAGTAGGACAAGGCAGACAGGGACTTCTGGAATGATATGCAGATCTTCCTGTCCTAACTCTCACATATTTGGGAGTGTTAAGAGAGTGAAAGCCAGAAAGAGTTCTGTCTCTGTAGTATCTGTTCCCAGTGTATGTGGCTATAATTCTCTCCAGAAAAAAAAGATCTCTCCTGGCAACTTGTGACATACATTGCTCTCGTTGCATAAGGAAGGGTCAGAGTAGCCTTAGGTGTCTTGACTGAAAAGTGGGCAAAGGTGGCCTGGGCAGGCCTTGGAAATTTGGGAGCCATAAAGACCTTTACTCTTGTTCTGTGAGTTTGTGAATTTCTGGAGGGAACAGAAAAAATCTTAAGACCAGGACTCTCAGCTGATGCAGTTATTCCCAAAGTGTGGTGCAATAAATAACCCTTCTTCTACATGGACATCAGTGGCTAATAATCAGGATTTTGGTAGGTTCTTCTGTCTTCCTAAAACAGCAACACATGTGTGGTAATGAGAACTTTATGTACCCATTTTCTATAAAATCCTGGAAGTGGTGCCTGTGATGCCTCACATCAACAAATGTAGTTCTTGTCCTGGAGGGTAGCCGAGTCCCCTGTGATACCAGTTGGCTCCAGTGGATCATGTGGCACTTGGCACCTCCTGCACTTGTCCATAAGTTGTGGTTGGAAACAAAGCTGAGCGCATGGTCTCCCAGGGCCCCAGGAGGGGCTCAGCAAGCCTCTAGTCCTGCAGGATGGTCTGCAGAGAAGAGGTCCAAGTCTTCTTGTAAATCAGTAGGAAATACAGCAGATGAAGACTCAGCATGACGTTAATCTCTTATATCTAAAGCACAGTTTGTAAGTCTCTGGTTTCAGTACTGAGTTCTGGCCTCCAGGAAGGCTGAATGCTGCTCCAGTCATCTCAGTGAGATGAGAGCTGTGCCTGCCACCTAGGAAGCAAGGTTCAGTTGCAGTCCAGGAGATACATGGGGACAGTGGTAGCTTGAAGGTACTCCTGGTCCTTGCTCACTTGGGCCCACTTCTGAAGCTAGTCACAAGGGCCTCTCTGCATGGCAATAGGCTATGGCCCTAACGTTTGGGCTTTCCACAGGAGCTTGTCCCTTCTTACTGTGGTTATCTCCAGCCCAGCTCCCAGTGCTTTCCTACCTACCTGATGGATCTTGAGGGAGTCCTCAAATGGCAGTCTTGCAGCTGGTTCCTCTCAGACTGATCTGCCAGCTGTGCCACCACGGCAGGGGTGGGTGCAGCGTTTCAGTGTGAGGAAAAACAGATAAGGCCACAGCTTCATGGCAAATAGCTGGTATGGACCTCAGGTGGGCAAACTTTATCATTTAGGGCTTGAAGATCCTTTTATATGCATCTGTAACAGTCATCTGTAACTTTGACGTCCCAGCTAGATTAATATGAGGCTATATAGGCAGTTTATTTATGGTGGCCTTTGAATGACATCTAAGTTTGTGAGCAAGTGTCAAATGCTATCAGGTACTTGTGCTGGGCTTACATATTAAGTCCTTTGATGAATCAATGTGAATTCAAATACATGTTTGCATATAAACATGAGTGTGACCGACTTGAGGAAAGCTAAATTTCACATTTGCTTCCTGCAAAATCTCTGTACAGGAGATTACCTATATGGCTCTGAACCTTTTGGGGCCTGGTTGTCTTCTTGGAAGTGGCCACTGTCACCACGCCATACAAGATTGACAAGGATATGCCTGCAGCCTAAGCTGTGATACTTGATTTATGTTCAATTGTTTCTATTTGATTAAAAATTGTTACCTGTTTGAGTTACATTTCCTGATGAAAAGCAGAACAGTTCATAATGTTTGCCCTCCATCTGCTGGCATTTATAATTAGACCATAAACTCCTCAGAGCAAGAGCTTGATGTCCGTCTGTACACCTACAGTGCTGAACACGCTGGGGCCTTGATATTAGTTGAGTTGCCATTAATAATAAATAGAGAGTAATAGGAGAATGTGTAAATGCATTCAAACGTGTAGCGACACTTTTAAGTATAATTGTTATCACTGGAAATCTCTGTGTGGCTGGCAGCTGGGTTGTACTTCCAGAGAGTCCCTGTAATTGGAATTTGCTTGTTCTACTGGTCCATAAGAACCTGCCTCAGAGGGGTGTTGTCTAGCGTACCCACACAGAAAAACATTGGGGCAAGGCTGCTTGGAAGTCAAGGCAAGCCAGGCAGTTTGCCTTCAGCTCCCTCTCTGAGAGATTTAAGGATGCCCAAACTTATTACATCAGTATATGGCCCAGGGTTAAGTAACTTTTCAGTAATTAACTTGTAAACACAGGACTACAGTTTCTCCTTGGGCTCTGCCTTTTTGAATCCCTGTGTAATGTTCTGGAGCGGAAGCTCCCTGCCGGACAGGCGTGGGGCTGAACAAGCCTGTAGGGTGCCACGGTGGCTGTGCTGCTGTGGAGTGCTCACACAGGGGCTGGAGCTAGAGCAGGCTCATGCAGGTTTTTTCTTCATGTTTTACCTACTAATTTGATGTCATCGGTCCTCACTGTTTGCTTGTTCTCTGTTTTGTTTTGATCTGGTTTTGATTATTTGGATTGGTTCACATTTTGGATAATATTTGTGCTTAGGTTTTCTGTTGTCAGTTTTAGAAGCAGCAATACCAATTTTGAAAGCAGGATATTTGGGGCTCGTGACTACTATATTTATGTAACTCAAGCAATTATTACCCTGGTGGCTAGTGTTGCAAATACAGGAGGTGGGTAAACTTGGTAGAATCTGTGAGAGAACATCTACATGGAGAGTTTACTGGTGTGCTGTCTTGACTACTGATGGTAGAACAGAAACTAAGAATTTCTTAACTTTTCTAAATTTTAACTTCTACCCTTCAGATTTTTTTTTTTTTTTTTTTTCCCCCCACTCAGTAAATTGTTCCTTTCCATTCTGGACATTGAATTCTTTCTTTGAGAAATCTTTTATTTCACATTCCCAGAAAAAATGTTTTAGTTTGTGTCAGCTGCTGCAAGAAGAGGTGGAAAAGTGCAGAGTGCGAGTAAGAATCATTTGGTAGGCACAGCTGTGGAACAGAAATAAATCAAGGTGGCAGAAAGGTGAGCTGGAGAGGGAAATAAAATGGAAGAGTTTTTTACCGTAAATCTACATGGTTAGTAAATCCAACTCTCAAATTGCAGCTGCCGTACCCAAAAATATAAATTGCATTCCATGTAAAAAAGAAAAATGTATTAGTAAAACAGCATTTTATACAACATCTTCTGTGCATATCAGAAATAAAGCCACCTTTGAGCTCTGACAACAAATGTACTCATCGTAAAAGCAACATTTGTGTTGTCCTAAAATCTCTCACATTTGTCTGCTATCATATTTATCTGTGGTGATATTGACATTGAGCCAGGAAGTGCTGTTCAAAACGTAATTCAAATGTGGAAAATAAATGTCCTTGGCTCTAAGTCATAATGTTTCTCCACTAAGAGCCAAGCTTACTTCTATTGTAATGTTCATCAGCAATTCTTTTTTTGTTATACTTTCAAATAAAATAAAATGAAAATGTAATTTGAGGAAACCAACTACTACTCTGAAGAAAGCCAAAATACTTTCTTTTTTTCTGGGTCATTTCCTGGCTCATTCCCTTTCTGGGTCATTCTTTTTTGCCTGGGTCACTCTCTCCCTCTTCTTCATACTCATTTAATAACAAAAATACTCAAATGAAATACATTTGCCTAGGATTTCCAAGGATTTTACTGGCAGTAAGTAGAAAAAGTCCTGCTTGGTTTTGAAGGCAGTGCATCACAGCTTGACTGAGCTTCTCATCTCAAGGGATATTGCAAATGGCTATGGTAAAGCATAGAAAGGCTTAAATAATCATGTAGCTAGTCAGTGTAGCTAATCAAGAAGACTAATACTTTTCTTGAAGTGTTAAATTCACTTGAAACACCACTAGACAGTTCAGGATCGACAGCCAAACCTCCCAGAGACTTGCCATTTTAACATTTGCTTACGATGCAAGGCCAGAAATTGTTCTGGTTTAAATAGGTCTATCCATCGAGGACTGGAAATGGAAAGCCTGTGATCTTGAATTTCCAAAAAGGAGAGAGAAAAAAAATAGGGAGTTTAATGGTGTTTTGTGGTGGAGAATTAAATAGCAAAGTTTGAAGTCTCAGCTATCAACATGAAACCAGCCCTAGCCTTTAATTTGAAACATACTGGAGAAGCCATGCTACAAGTGTTTGGTTTTCCCACTGACAAAAGCATATACTGAGTTAATGGAACTTTTGTGTATAGACAACATTATGAGAAACAGAGATAATTATAAAGAGCAAATGTAATTTAAAACTATGAATAATTGAGTCTATTTGTATTTTTCTCAGCTTGACAAAACATTTCCATGCAGAATTGAGTGCATGCAATAAATAGTAACTGCATGCAATGAATATTAACTGCTCTTCAAAAACATTTTGATACTGTCTAACCTTCAGATACTAAAAATTCCTTTTGTTAGAAGCATGCTATTTATATCAGACCATGAAACTATCAGCTAGTTTTAGCAAGGTATTCTTGACTATGGTGTGCAGAGATACTTCTTTGTCATTGAAAACATTACGGGAACTAGATTGTCTCTCCTTCCTCTGGATAACCTACAGAATTTAATATATTTTCATACTTGCTGCAAAACTATCTCCTGAAGACCCCAATTAGAATGGTAAAACTATATCAAAAACATTGAGAAACTTTGTTCTGTCTCCTTCAGAGACCTTGCAGCTCCAATACCAACATTGCTCCTGGCAAGGTATTTCTGCCCATGCTGGTCAGAAGACTGAACTGGATGCTGTAGTGCTGGTGCCGTTCCTGGAGCGGCACAGGCAATGTGTGGTCAATGCAACTGCTTCAGGTCTTCTTGAACCTGATCAGTCTTATCAAGAAAGCATACACTGAAATCAGCTTCAGTAGGCAGTTTACATCACCCTGGTGACAGCACTAGGCCTCCAGCTTAGATGTGTCCAGAGAACACCTCAGCTTGTTGCTGCCTCTGCACATAGGAGCAGTGCTGAGGGAAGAGCTGGGCATGCTTTGGCTGAAGGAGCCTGACCAGGCACCTGGCTGTTGTAAGTGACAGGGCAGCCCCTGGGCCCGCAGCAAGCAGGCATCTGAGGGCACTACAGCAGCTCTGGCACTGGACAAAGGAGAAAACACGACCAACTGTTGGAACGATAACCCCCAAAGAGAGAAGTAGAACAAACCTTGCAAGGGTATGCTCCCCTTTCATGTCTCTCCCGCCAAATGGAGGAGGACTGATGGTGGTCCTGATGAAAGAGCAGTACAGGGCAACACATATCCATGTGTTTTATTTTTCTCTAATGTACCATGTATTTCTCATATTGCTTTGGACAGTCTTCTCTGAAAATCCCACGTGCTCATTTCTTATCCCCCCTCTTCTACATGTGGTAGCATGCCAGGCCCAGTCATGGGCAAGCATACAGCAGTGAAAATCGATAGCATAGGTCTCTGTGCTGGGTCATATGAGTTTGGTGGTCCCTTTCCAAGAAGCAGCACCAGCTGCAATGTGGCGGAAGTGTGACTCAGGTGGGGAAAAATGGCATGGGTCTGCTAAGGTTTGACACAGGCCTGCAACTCCATACCCAGCCAGCCAAGGGAAACCTTGGAGTCATGGTCTCTGCCTCTTCAAAAGGCACACATGCTTTTGTCAGGACAGCTTGTGAGAGACACTTGGGTCTACTGGCAAAACTAACAAGAGCGGTTTTGGACATGCAAGGCATTCCCCAGGCAGAACAAGCGGCAGGTGGTGATTGCCCATGAAACTGAGCAGTGAGTGGAGGGGGTGCTGTGGGAGAAATGACAGTGTGCTGTAAAATTGGTATTTCTGTTAAATTCAAGATTTTTCAAGTCCAGTAGAACTATAAGCATTAGTTCCCAGGCTTGTACCTTTTGTTTATGTCTTTATATGTGTGTTTTGTTTTCTGCTGCCTGGACTCCACCATGTCGTCTTTAACTCTGCCGGCATCCAGTGAAATCACAATAGTAATGGTTGCCAGCAAAGTTATTTTGTGGAAAATTGACACCTCCTGAAGAAGGATTAAGCTACAGTGAACAAGGAGTTGAAATAGACTGAAAACATAAATCAGAGATTAAGACAGAAATTGCTTCCTCAACAGGTGATAACTGCAAGAGAAGTGCAAAATAACTACATAACTATTATATTGGGTTTTGAAAATGCTATTGCTGGTCATTGTAGGTCTTACTTATGTTTAGCAATTAAAGATTGCCACAGTTAGGGATTGTTTCAGTATCTCAGCAGGGGAGTGTTTTTTGCTCCTTTGTAGAAGATGCAAGTCCTGCTGAATAAAAGCATCCTTACTTCTCAGGAGGATTTGAGATATCAGAAATAAATTTTCCATAATGGACAAAATGAAAGCTATAGATCTGTCATTATCCATAGGAGACAGTCATGCTGACAAAGTGAAGCTGATTCCAATGCATTTACTGCCTGTGGAAGGGTATGTGTTGGACGCAAGTATGAAATGGAAAAAAGTAGTTGGAAAGTACAATTGCTCATTTCCTTACATAGGAGGCTTCCCTTGTACCACATAGATAAACAACTCAGACTTAAAATTCAATTTGGCAGGTAATTTGCTCATAACACTACTGCTAGCAGTTGGAAAACAAAAACAGTTAAAATACTTCTATTTGACAGCTCCTGCACCTGCAAACAAAATTATTACTTTGATTTTATTCTGTACACAAAAGCACAAGGTGGGATTTGCAGTATTGGCTTGTGATGAAGACAAGCCACTAAGCAAGTTGGGACTAGTCAGCATCCCAGATAGGACCCCAAGTCCTATTTTACATGCTGGTTTGTGAAATCTCCTTCTGTTCAGAGTTGGTTAGAACGAGGCTAGGAAACTAGGATTAAATCCTAGGTCTGCTGAAGGCTGTGGTGCTGTGATTTCACTTTTTTAAAAAAAAAAAAAAAAAAAAACGTCCTGTGATTCTGTGTTCTATCACCAGAAGACCAAAAGACCAGAAGACCAAAAGACCAGAAGACCAGCCTTTCCCAAAGTGAGCCTCCCAGTATTATCTCTCCTCTGCTTCCAGGCTCCTCCAGGGCTGATAGGCAGTGTCTTATTCCAGCCAAAACAATTGCTAATGGAGACGCAAAGAGCTTCATTAAACTTGGAGTGATTATTCATATGTATAAAATGGCTCTGTGTTGGCAGGATCAGAGCCTAGGGCTGTATTCAAGTAGTAACACCAAAGCAGAATAAAACTGTTTTCTCTTGGTTCTATCACGTACCATATCGGCACATTCAGGTGAGCATGAGGTATCTGTAGTGTCCTGTTTTTAAAGGCCAGATGCAGGTAGCTGCTTTAATAAGTCTGCAGCTTATAGATAATGTTTGACAGAGTTTCTTAATTTGTAAAATGAATTTTAGCTAAAAGTTAGGTCTTTCAATGTATGTTTGAGAAAGCGTGTGTTTGCACTTACATAAGGGAATGTTTGTATAACATCTGCGAAGCAGAGAATAAGTAGACTTGAGGGATGAAAGGTGCCAGCTGCTGGATTCCAGGGGTGTATTTGGCCAATGAGATGTTGCAGGCATAAGTCGCAAAACTTGCCTTTCTCCTGCTTCATAAAAGAAGGGCCCTTCTTCAGCTTTGTATAGAGAAAGGGTTAATCTTGTGGCTATTTCTTGTTTAAACAAATGCACCTGAGTAAATGAACGAACCTTTTACTTTACTGTGCCTTTTTTGTACATTTTTAACAGAATACTTAAATCATTATATAAAATATTTTTTACATAGATGAAAGTTTTATGTTACATGTGAACCAGTCAGACATTGGACCACCCTTCAAATAGCATTGGTTTTCCCCTTCGTGACTGAACATACATAAAGTTGTTCAAGCAGGTGGCTTTCTGTCCCTTTTCCCACCTCACTCAGAGCTGTTGGTGAACACTCGTGTTTTTGCAGCCATTGTGGGGAAAAAAAAAAAAAAAAAAAAAAAAAAAAAAGACTTTCATCCTTAAAACAAATTAATCAAAAAAGAGAAAAATCCAAAATATTGGAGTAGGAAACGAGTTACTCATATGCTAGGAGTAAAATAAGAGAGCTGTGAGCATGAATGATTGGAGCTCATTTTGCACATGGTTGTGTGACATGGGAACACCAATAAAACTGGGGAGGCTTGGGGAATTGAGGAATCGAATGGTTTCAGGGCTACGTCTAGACAGAACAACTCAGTGCCAGGTCTGTCATATGTGTGAGCAATGGATCATATGTGGTCCCAGCAGGAAGCTAGAAACACACCAGAGATCAAGGATTTACCTAATTCTAATATTTATAGTACTTGGTATGTGTTATTAATAGATCCAGTTTGGCTTTTGGGGTAAAAAATAACTGGTCGTGCTCAGGATGCTGTGGGAAGTCAGTTACAACAAACTACAAAGAAAAGATTATTGACACATACGAAAGCCATTGACTGTGTTTACATCATTCGTCTCCTCCCAGGTAGATGGGATTGGAACAGTGGCAAAAACACCATTAAGTGCACAAAATGTCTAGCTCCAAAGGTATGCAGGGTGTTTGTGTCTGTATCCAGGTCCAGATGCCAAGGTTATGTGTATGGAAGGATAGGGAGAGATGAACACCACTTAACGCTGATGGAGGGCCAGTGTCTGTTTTCTTTGGGCTTTTCTACTGTAATTCATAAGTTGTGGAGTAGGCACAGAGCCTCAGTGAAGGCTGAATACCTGCCTGAGCCTCCTTGGGATGTCTGAGCCTGCGGCATTCAAGGAATGGGCTGTTGTTAGGTTAACGCAATAATTGCATCTACTTTTGTGTCCTTTTTTCCAGCTTTGTACATATTAAAACCTATTGTCCTGGTAGATACATATGCTAGTTTTCTTTTTTCTGTTTACATGCAGTGACAGCGTGATGAATTATAGTGAACTGCCAAACACATGCTCTGTAAACACACCCCAAGTAAAGCAGTGGCTTTGCCCTTGCCCTGAGGGACTGTACTGTGGCCTCTATGTACAGGTCTCAGGGTTGGGGAGTGTTCCTTTTAAAGAGCTGCTACAAGGCAGTTTGGGGCCTGGTGTTTTCTGTGGTGAATAGTTGTCCTCGGGCCAGCCCAAGCCCTTTCACCTGCCCTAGGACTGGAGCCCACCCCCAGGTGCAGGCAGACTCCCCTCAGTCACAGAGCATTCTTCTGAAAGCTGGATAATCGGCAAATGGGTGAAATATTAATAATCCCCATTTCACAGTCTAACAGCTTTTGCCATAGAAAATCCCCAGCTGGAATACAGCTGGGGTAGGCATGCCACAGTGTTCTTCTGGCAATAGATGTAGCCGTTGCCATTCATAAGCCATCCCTGTCCGGTGACGGTAGGTGCCCAATCTGCTCCTGCTGCAGAGCGCAGCAGCTGGCTTGCTGCACAGTTGCCTCCTGCAGTTGCAAGAAGGATGATTTCTCCTTCTAAGAGCTGGTAAATATTTTATCCTTTGCTTTGCTTCATGTTGATAATTAGCGAATGCAAATCAGACACGGTGCTCACTGTTCTTTGTTCCTCTGAGTGCCAAGTCATATTTAGAATAATCTTTGTTGGTTACTACGATAATGCAGTATTTGAGCTGGGATAAATCCCAGGAACACCCTTATAATTGAAACAAGCTGGGCGTAAATGAGCACTAGCACCTAGAATGAATGTGACTGCTTCAGTATCATATGGGGAAGGAATTGTTTCTTGAACAGCTGTAACTGTAATGAGATAGAGATTCACAACTGATATGTTAAGATTCACCTACTCAGTGATAACTTGTTAATCAGTGCCCATCACGGACCATGAGACATGTGTAGCCCCTTACAAAGCACTGTGTGCGTTGGATTGCTGGGCACTGGCTAGATATGTTGCAGGCGGTTTGAAGCTGTAGCTGTATGCCTCCAGGGTCCTGGTGAGCCAGCACAGACCAGCGGAGCCAGTGAGTGTGGTGAAGTCACAATCAGAATCTGGCTGTTTCCCCACATAGAAGGTGAAGCATTTTAGTAATTTCTATGAAATGAAAAATAATGGAAAAGAAAATTGGGCTGGAGTCAATGATTCAGCATCCTTACAGCAATAATTATATATTAACAAAAGCATATTTTGGAAAAAAATAGGCCTTCAGAGTGGTAAGAAATACTCTTTTCAGTTGCATAAAGAGTGCAGAGAGACGAAAGCTGTTTGGAAAGGGAAGAATTCTCATGTATTAACATCTGCCCATTCTTTGCTGAGTAATCTGTTCCTGTAAGTGAAAAATGAGCAATTCAAGGTGAATGCAGTATTTCTTTTCAGAAATAGTTTATATAATCCTAATTTCACATTTATGTCTGTATGTACTCTTTAAGTAATGCTTTGTTCAGCAGCACAGTTTCCTCACAGTTCATGAAGCTACATGAAGCTTCTCAGATGAGCTGGCTGCAGACTACAGGAAACTATCACTTTATTGATGTTAAGTTACATGGTTTTGTTATTTTGCACACTAGCATGGCACTGTCTGTTTTCCTGCTGCTTTTACGTGTAACTGAGTGCTGTAGTGGAGGGAAGGAAAGTAACACCTGATTTCACTAACTGACTAATGCAGTCACTTCAGAAAAAATAGTTGTGCTGCTTTTCACAGGTGTTCTGTTACTGTAGATGAAATGATCATGTTAGTCCACCACAAGTCCCAAAGACAAACTTGAAGTAGGTAGCTTGCAGTTAGTAAACAGGTTGAATGCCAAGTGAGAAATGGTAACTTAAACTAGTTCTGGTCTCTAGTAGGATTAAGTCTTGAGATAGGAAATGTATGGAAGCATCATGGCTTGCAACTATCTGATGGCCAGAAAAAGCCCAGCATCGGATTTTTTTTCCTCCAGTGTTCATGCAGACAGATTAAAACTCTTTTTATTTCATTTCAATGGTAGAAGTGAATGGCTGAATTAGTCTGGCTGAGTTTTAAAGGAATACTTTGTCCTAGAAATGGGCTTCTTCTCTCTCCTGGTGCTCTTTCTTCTTAGAGAAGATAATTGCTGATAAGTAGACCTTGTAATGAAAATACAATAAAGACATTTTAAGCTAATGGTTTTACCACTGGATCCTCTGTAAATGATTTACATTTTTATTCTTCGTACTGTTATCTTTCCTCATAAAGGTAAATTAAATATAAAATTGCTTAAATATATTTGTTTTCTTGAAAGTAATGCCACTTGCACCTCAAAGAATCAGAAAAATCCATGCATGCTTAAATATTACAGCTACAAAATCCAGAGTATGAATTTGTTTTGAATAAAAAATTAATCTTTTTTATTCCTAAATTTTTTGATCATATTTCTTGACTTGCATAAATACTGCAAAGATACTTTTACTGGAGTTGTAGAAATTTCAGCTTGTTTTTAGCTGGAAAAAATGAAGTTTAACAAAAGTTTCACTTTTAATACTTTGCAATGCCATATGCTGCCTTAGACTGGGAGAAGGCTCCTACCTAGGATTTTTTTTTCAGGTGTGCTTTGTTAGAGTCAGAGGTGGTTTTCTGTATGCCTGTGGAGATGCCGTAAGTCTTCCCCTGCTGAGTTCCTCGTTCAATGAGAAATTGGCCTGCTACGGAGACCTGCAGAAGAATTTGTCACTGACAGCAATAGCAGCACTGTTCATATTGTCAGTGTGAGTTAAGCTGACTTTGGATTAGAAAAAAAATATCTTAGTAAAATCCACACTTCCTACCTGTTCTGTATTTATTGTAGTTTACGCAGAAGAGCTTCAGAAACCTGGGTGTGATGTGGAAGGTCAGGCGTTTTGACACATGTACGGACATACAAAGGGAGGGTGGGAGCAGCCTTGCCTCCTACAGCCCCCATGGAGAGAAACCACAGGAGGAGCCCTCTTCCCAGCCTGGTGCTTTGCCCTCTCCCTGTCCTGCCTGTCTTGATGAGCTGCTTCACAGGAAGCTTTCACAAGTGATGTTCACACAGCAAACTGCCCAGCAGCTGTGCAAGGGAACTCTGCAGAGCAGAGGAGCACATAGCTCCGTGGGTATCAGCAGTAAGAAGCCTGCTTTCCCCTGGGTTTCTGCCCTGCTGCTGACCAAGTTGTCTTGTTGCCAGCATGTCTAGGGAGTCTCTTGAGCACCTGGGTTTTCCCATGCCTGGGCAAGGATATACTCCCACTGCAGGTTTCCTTCTGTTGGTGCAGTTTATGTTCTCTTTTGGCTGCTGAGTCTCATGGCATCATATAGTCTGTTCCTCTTCCTCAGACAGGGTTAAGCAGAGCTGCATCATTCCTGAGAACTGTTTGTGTCACCTGTTCTCAACAACCCCTCCCCTGCTACAGTTTCCCAGTGTCCCACACTGGTCACTTCTGTTGTGTGGCTGATTGTGGAGTCAGAATGGTCTTCCAAACAACTAGCATAGGTTTTTCTCACTGCAACTTACATTCTTTGCTTCTTGTCCTTTCCCTGGTAGAAATGTCAGAGAGCTTTGTCTCTACTTTGCTGTTACCTTTTCCTTATTTGAAAGTGGTTATCTTCTCACATCAGTCTTCTCCAAATTTAAACAAACACAATTCCTTTTCTGGTAGGTCATGTTTTCTAGATCTGATAATTTTCTTCCTCTGGATTATCTCCAGCAGTACTTTCCTGAAGTCTTAGCACTCCAGCTGTGGATTTGCACTGCAGCACAAAGCACAAGGAAAATCCCATGGACCTGCAACTTTTCAAGCTTTGAGAGAAAAATTGCCACCTGCAAATTTAGAATTAGTTGGTTTTTACTCATCTGCTCATTATTGTCTTGATGTTTATAAAAAGCTTGTTGGATTCCTGATCCCATTGTTTTTATAGAACCTAAGATGTTGTTCACAATCTAAAAATATATTCTTAAAAGTGTAATTAATCACTTCAACTCTTGACATTTTTGCATCAATAATTAAGATCTTCATAAAAGAGCTGGTTTAGAAATACTGGGCTAGTTGTAAAAATTATCTGGTAACCTTCTGTAGCCATTCGTAGCCAGAAGGTAACTATACCTGGAAATTCTTGCAGATGCCACTGCAGGATATCTAAAAAATAACTGCACTTGATCTTTCACGTAGACAGAATTTAGAAAACCCCCTACCCCCACCCCCACCAGATACCTCTCAGAACCAAGGCATGTTTTCAGTCTTTCTTGTATTCCTGCACCAGTACCTGCAGAATACTAAACCTCTTCCAGTGGCTATGCATGTATGCAAGTGATACCTCAGTGCAGGCACCCTTTAGCACCTGTACACTGAAATTCAAGAAAGTAAGTTTAAGGAATAAGCAGAAAAAATGATTGAACTTTTGCAGGACGTTATAAAAGAAGATTCAGCTTAAATGACTCTTGAAAAACAATGTTTGCATGTTAGATCATTGTAGAAGTATTGAAGGATATGAAACATATCAAGGCCTTAGATCTGCACTTGTCCTACACTCCTGTGAAGAGCTATTGATCTCAGCTGTTGGTCTGGGCAAGTCCAGGTTTGCATTGCTCATGTAGTGAAGGCATAAGAGAATGTTTTATGCAACCAAATAAACCATTCCCTTGATACGATGTTCCAGACTACCATTTGGCTTTGCTTAAATTCATTGGTTTGATCTGCTCTGACAATAGCTTTTCTTGTTCTTCTGAGTTTTTAAAGTAACTTTTCAACCAAGTGAACATCATGAAGATGAGTAATTTCTTGCACCTCATGAAGCTGTAATAAATGGATATTTCCTATTTTTAAAATCTAATATTGTCCCTACTAGTTTCTCCATTGCTAAATGAAAAATACCATGTTGTTTGAGAGGGGAACATACCTCCATTATGCACAGCCAACATGTCCTGCAAAAACTACAGGAGAAAGCCAGGCATACTTAGAATTGACTTAAATAGAGGGAATCAAAATCAGCTGCAAGACTTCACTGTTCAGAGTGGCAACTAAAGGAACTTAGGCACATGGGAAGCTGTCTTAAAATATATGTCAGAAAGACTGGTATTAAAAGGAAAACTCTGAAGGGGGAACTCCAAAACTGCAGTAGTGTGTTTTAAGCAATTTTAGAAGGTAATAAAAGGATAGCCAAAATCTGGTAGGGTTTATTTGGTTGGTTTTCTGGAAAGCATGGAGGTGTTTTAATTTCTTAACATAAAATACAAGCATGGAATTGGTTCTGTAAAAGTTAACATGATAAAAAGCAAATTATAAAAATTATAATAAAAATAAAATAAAGATGAAAAAAATATAAAAAGCAAATTTCAACTTGATGTACCCTCTAACTTCCCGTGCAAATGGATCCTTTTTGGTTGTTTTTGTTAATTGCCTCCAGGAAATTAATGCTTCTTCCACTAAAAGTTGGTATTAGGAGATTTCAAGTTTGCTAATAAAAGGAAGACTTTTTTTTTTTTTTTTACATTTAAATTGGACTGGAAGACTGTATTTCTCACATGAGATTTATTGCTCATTAGAAATGTGCAACAAAGCTCATCTATTGACAAGTTGTATTATTTTTTGATAATCATGTTCAACTCCAGCATAATAGGTCTGAAATTTTTAATCATAGTTGGATCCTTAGAATTGGATCCTTAGTTAAAGATGAGGTGGATTTGCCTTTTGATACGTAGAGCTGGGCTGGAACTGATTAAGAGAGAAGCTCATTATTTTTGTGAAATAATAGGGAGCCATTTAGTGGATGCAGTACAAGGTTTTCTTGCTCCTTGGTCCTCTAGCTAGATCTGCAGTGGCAGCGTTCACCAAAATGGAAATCACTCAAAACAACCTTTAGTATATGAGAGGGTTTTTCCAGGAGGTTGCTCCCTACCCCATCATACATATTCTGGAAGAAATGCTTGCTTGTCTTATATTTTAGAGGCTTCTGTAGTAGCTACTAATGCCTCAATATTATATCCAAGTAGGTAAAAAGGAATGGGAAGGGAGATAGCACATTAGTGAAAATTCACCAGTAAAACACAATGCAAGATCTAACATGAATATCAGGTAACATTAATTACTTTAGAGCCTCTCTGTTTTCCTTGTGTGCATTTTAATTATTATTTCAGAATAATGCAATAACAAGGACTGGTTTATAGGACGATAATAAGACTTGGGGCTACGACTGCGGCAGATTTTGTAAGCAGAGCATGGTTGGGCTGGAGGGAAAGATGCCGGTGGCTGTGCTGTGTGTTGCAGGATGTGGTTCCTGTGATGGTGGAGGGGAAGGATTTCCTCCCCGAGTCACGTTTGAAGAACTGACCTAGTAAACAGTCCTGCTCTGTGCTGTCTTCTGGTGAAATGCTGAACCATGGTCTTGATCACGTGAGGCCAGTAAAATCTCTCATAGCCATTTTTCTGTGCACTGTGGCAGTAAAACTGAAACCCTGCTAATTATCCCAGTCACCGTGTAATTACCTCATTTACCTAAAATTCCCCCTCTATTTGAAGGCTTAAGTGCCAATGATTGTTTTTGTCAGTTCTTTCCCAATATTGCTGTTTATTTCCGCTAAACCTTGAGAATAAGATTCCAGTCTTGAGAGCTGAATCAAGCCTTCAGCCTTCTGAAAATTTTGAAGTTTTGTGTTTCACTATTTTACAAATGTTTACATATTCCTCTTTGTGATGAGGCTTCAAAAAATTTGGCACATTTTGCATTTTTCAGACAGTAAGTGGTGTATTTGGGCAGACTTTGCTCCTGCTCCTCATTTGTGTGTGGTTCTCTGTGAATCCATCCCCTGCTTCATTATCACTTATTAAAAGGCGTTCGAGATGCTGTTAGCCTTGAGATTAGCAATGGGTAGGCACTAACGTTGTTGTAAGCTGTGCTGAAATGCTAAAACCAATGCTAAGTTAAGAAATGCCTCCCTGTAGAAAAAGACTTTCAAGTAGGGAAAATAAAGTTCTTGGGAGTCCATTTCATGTGTGCTGATCCCTCAGAGTGCCTTGTAAAGCCCAGAGGAGTGGAAATACCCTGTACTTCAAGCGTCAGACCGGTAACTTTGGTTAGTGAGACTGCAAGACCACTCCCAGATCCCCCCCCCACTCCCAGACCCCCCCCCCCCCCCCTTTTGTTTTGTTTTGTTTTGTTTTGTTTTTTTTTGCAAGGCTCCCTAGCCTCTTATGGACTGGACTGTCAGGTTTGGGATATCTAGTGATTGGCTCGTTGGTTAGCTCAGGTGAGGAGAGCTGTAAATACTTCTCCTTTCAGGCAGTTATCCAGCTCAAAAAGGTGTTTTTCCAGAGCTGCTAGCCTCCAACTTACTTACTTCCCCTTCTTTTCCATCAGCTGTTTGCCCGTGTGCCACTTCTCACCTGAGTGTCTGTTAAGCTGGAGAGGGGCAGGTGGGTACATCCCCTTCTTCTGCACATAGAAAGGGCCTGCTCTCATCTCCCGTGAAAAAACAAGTATTTTATACATACATATTTTTTTTTCAGTCTTCAGGCAACTAACTGGATTTTTAAGAGTGTGTGCGGCACATGCATGCATGTTTGAACACTCCTATCCATTTAGATCAGTTAGAGTCACCAAACTTCTTCTTTTTTCAAAATAAAACTGCATTATGCCTAGACATGTTGAGCCAAATCTGTTCCTGGTGTTATTTCACTGACTTCACAAAGAATTACACCAGAGATGAATTTGGTCTGGTATAGCAGCTTTTTTGCCTGGAGCAAATCTTTATAGCAGTAGTATTTCTCTCAAAAATATAAAAGGAACACTGACAGATCTGCAGCTCTGGTGGTGTGAGCAGGTGCAGCTATATTAAATTATTTCTTATTAAATAGATTCAGCAACTTGATTGTAATTTTTGTTCTGCTATGGTTCTGTGACAGGGACCTTTTAAAACTGGCAAAATAAATACCTTGTCATGTAATTCCTTTCTCTGGTATTATCATTTTAAAGATTTCCGTTTGTACATAGCTCAGATTTTGATTGTACTATATATTTGCGTAAGACCTGAAAAGTAGAGCCTTTTCCAGTTAATCACATTGAGCTATATTGTTGCTAGTGTAATTCCATTTACTCCATGACATCCAACATCCAGATGAATGTGAAGGATAGTTTTTATTTGGGATTTTAGGTTTAAGTTGTTTTAGGCTCCGGTGGTCACTGGAAAATGGTAATGTAAATGTAAATGATGGTACTTCCTTTCCAGCCAGTGGAAAGGAAACTGATTTACCCCAGCTTGAGGGTCTGGTTTGGTATTTTACAGGTGCCAGTCTTACACCAGATTAAATATGTTATGTGTTGTTGAGTTTTCCCCAGTATTAAGACCTGTTTTGTCAATCTGTGAAATATAACCTGATGCTATGTGCCTTCATGTAATTGGATGTAGAAAATGTGTGGTAGAGTTCCTCTTCTGACAACCTTATCATTCTGCCTCTACTGATTTGGGTTAGAACTGTTGTTGTCAATATTTTACTTTTCTTGAGGCTTCCCATGCTCGCGTTATTCCCATTACTGCTCAGCTGCTGTTAACTTTGAATCAGAAGTAACCAGAAATGTGTGCCTGAAGTTCCATGTCCTTAATGCCTTGTGGACTTGTTTGTTTTGCAGGTTTATTGCCTTTAAGACTCCAAGCTTAAGCTTGGAGACCCCAGCCATCACCATTGAGCCCAGCAGCTGGAGCGGCAGCGAGAGCCCTGCCGAAGATATTGAAAGAATGAGCGATTCTGCAGATAAACCTATTGACAATGATGCAGAAGGTGTCTGGAGCCCTGACATTGAACAGAGCTTTCAGGAGGCTCTAGCTATCTATCCACCATGTGGGAGGAGGAAAATCATCTTATCAGATGAAGGCAAAATGTATGGTAAGTGGTGCACATTTAGCCTTTGGAAATAATTGTCCCAGTGCAAGCTGTAAAGGACAGCTTGTTTTTCTACATAATTCCTGGCTCTGATTTTAGTAATTATGGAGTAAATCTTGAATAAATCTGTGAAGTTGAGGTAGCTTTGCTGGGCTGATGTGTTGCTCAGGATGGTCTCAACCAGTCCTTTCACTGCTGGCACTTGGAAGCAGTATTGATGCATAACTGTGTCATTAATGAATGCTATAATTTGCCTAAAGGGGAATGTTTAATAGAAGCTTTTAGATGTGTCACTCCTTGAGCATAAAATATACGTAAACATTTTCCTTATTTTTGCAATAAATGGTGCAGAAAGAGAAAGGGGAAATACAGTGGCAGGACTGCATGGCAGAACATACAATATTAAATTGGGAAGCTATAAAGTTCTTGTGTTCAAAAAGCCTCTCAACAAAAGATCCAAGTTAGGGGGTGCTTTTGCGCCTTTCTTTTTCTTTTCTTTTCTTTCCTTTTTTTTTTTCCCCCTTTTCTCAGTGCAGACTGCTATAAATCAGATGACGCGCTGACAGCATTCCATAAATATATGCTCCACCGAGGGATGCTGACATCTGCACACACTGTCCGGGCCTCTGTTGCTTTCGTCCCACTCATCCAAGCTCTCTAGCTCCCAGGGCACGGTCGCTTTTTTTCTTTTCCATTGTGCAAACTTTTATTTGTGGGCCACGGAGCTGTCGCTCCAGCTCCTCAATCTGTGGGCAGCCGTGGGCCGGCAGTGGCTGTGCCTTTGGGGGATGCAGGGAAAGGCGTCCCTGCCTCCCTACCTGGTGGGGCTGTCCCCAGGCAGAGGAGGGGGTGGCTGGGCCCGAGTGCAGCCCCAAGCAGATGGTGCTGCAGCTGCCACCAGCTGTGCCCCCGCGCCCCCCCCGTGTGAGGTCATGGAAACGGACACTGATGCTGCCAGTAGTGGCAGCGTTTTGGGGGGGTCTCCAGCAGTGGGACCCGCCCCCCCAGCCTCTCCTCGCAGCTGCCATGTGACCCTGGCGGCCACACGAAGCGTGGTGTCTGGAAAAAGCAAGTTGTGATGAAGCATCTCAGCTGCCCTTGGCAGAAAGTTGCTGGGCCCTGGTTTCCTGCCTGGGTGTTTGCTTTCTTTTTTTCTTTCTCTCTTTTTCCAGCCCCCCTCCCCATACAGGGGAATATAATTTCTCTTGTCTTCTTCTTGCCATTTTCTGCCTGTTTTGATTGCATCTCGTTGTTGTTATTTTCCTTTGGAAAGGGGGAGACGATTTGCTTAATTAGAAGGTTGTGCTTTTTCTAGCAGGACATGAGCATGTATATACAAACAAGCTTATTGTGTATTTATGCTCAAAAGCTCTACTTGGGCTGGAAGAGCCTCATCAGCCAAAATAAGGGTGGCTGCATTTTTTTTTTTAAATCACCAGCAATCACCCCTGAAATCTGATTTATACTGTTTTAAAGTGTTCTTTGTGACATGGTATAAATTAAAGACATTAACGTATTTATCCACTCGTTTTGACAATCACTGATTTAATTTAATGGTGCTTTGATACTGAATGTTACCGTTTGATAAATTATGTGTACATAGAAAACATTCATATACATTCATAGATATATGCATATCTAGTTGATTGTTACTGCTAGCTAATAATATCATAAGCATATATGCATGTCATATGTATTATTGTTCGTCCTAAATCAACCTTTCAACGAGAAAAAGGAGGTGTGTGCATTATGCTGAAAACTTAAAGCGTTACCCTGATTGGGAAGAAAAAATGTGTTAGGAAGTGCTGGATACTGTATTAGTAGAATTTACATCCTGACTTTGCAGTGGATGAACTCATGTTTTCCTTCTTTAAGCTGAGTAACTGCTTTGTAGTGTTTGAGGATTTATTGAAACCATGCTAGGTTTCTGAGGACTTTATAATAGAGTCTTATGGCCCTGAGAGCATAATTGTTCTCCAAGGATTTTGAAATCAAAACAGTGTAAGTGTTTTAGATTCTGTGTGGCATAATGAAAATAATTTAATGCCTTTTAGTGGCATACCAAGTTTATTTCACTTACAAGAGAGACGTTGCAATATCTCTAAGCTTCCATAGCGTTGGGGCATATTGTAATATGTCACTAATTCATGAACCATGTAAGACAAAAGGTCAGGAGAGCACCATTTAATTTTCTGACTGAAATTACCTTTAGATATAGGCACTAGAACAAATATGATCTTTGCGGTGGCAAATATAATGATCACTCTCTGTGGATTAAATTAAGCAGTTGTATTTTTTTTTTCTTTGGAGATGAGCAGAGATTTTCCTTGACAAAGCATTCTAAGTCTCTGCCTTTGATTTAATGAGTGCTTCGCAACATCCATGTAACCAGAAGCCAGAGTTTCTTCACTGTTCTCTGCAGTGGTCTGAAATGGTCCTTGAAAGAGAGCTTTCTGAAGGGGGCTGTGCACAGGCTCGCAGGGCATGCAGGGACTGCGGGGCCTGTGCCCGCCATGCCGCCCAGGCTGTCGCAGCATGGCCCACACTGGCACAGCCACCCCGGCAGTGCCGAGGGACTGCCGTGACCTCTCCTGGCAGCCCGGATTGCTTCAGCTGTTCCACTACAGCTGTGACCTTGGACTGGGGTGGGGAGGGTGTTTCCCTCTCCCATTGCCTTCCCAAAAAAGTAACTTACGGTATCAGATGGGGTTGGGAACTGAAGACTTTCTTTCAGTCCTGCCACCACAGAGGGGTGTTTTTGGGCCCTGTGGCTGGGGAGGGAGGAGAGGGATGCCATAGTGCTTTGTGGCCCTGAGGCATCCTTGGTCGTAAGGACAAAGTCGCGACCTGCGTGAGGCTGTGAGCATTTCAGTCTGCCGCTGACCCTGCCACCAGTCCTGGATTATGGCTCCTTGAAGAAGCCCTCAGAAAACAAAATAAAAACTTAATAAAACTCTTGCTTTTGAATTTATAGGAAAAGATTGGGTAAGAAGCAAAGACACTTGTTTTGGTTCAGAGGGGGCAAATTCCAAGAACCTTAGTTTGGAAATTCTTGAGAGAAAGGGAGTGTGCACTAAGGCCAAGGGACAAGTGATAAGGTTTCTGCAGGAAAGTGCTGACTGTCATTCCTCTTCCCCCCTGCTGTGTGTGTGTGCTTGTGCACTCAAGATCTTACAGTTTTGGCTTTGCTACTAACTACTACAGTATTGACTAGTAAATGGGGAGTGCAGAGGTGGGGAAGGTGAGGGAGGAGTAAATATCAAATCTTTGAGCAGAGTGGCAGGGTAAAGGAAAGCATCCATAACTTGAAACTCTCCCTCTGTGGAAGTAGTTGAGCAAAGCCCATGGAAGAGAGACTCTGCTAGACCCATTTTCCTTTGTTTTCCAAGATATTGATAAGATTTTTTTTTCATTTGTACAGCATCAAAAGAGGAATAGATAAATAGCAAATATCAGCTACTAGTTTGAGGTGGGACACCCTATCATTTATTTCCCCTTTACGAGATGAATTTCTGTGCCCCTGCTTCTCCAGTACATAGTAAATACTCTAGCCCATTAGAGGGCATTGGCTGTCCTGCATTTGTACTTTGTTCAAATTGTTGGTCTTTCACTGCTGACAGTTTAGTCACTCGTAGCAATTTCTGTGAACTCACTTATTGGCAGGATATCTGCCTGTGCTTGTCTTTGCTCCTGGGAGAGTGTTTTGGAAAAGATTAGAAGAATGAAAGCTTCTGTGAAATGCAGCCCTACTTTTATTCCTGGTGTAACACTGAAGTCACTGGAGTTACCACAGGAATGGATTTGGCCCTGTGTGCACGTTTTTGTCTTTTTTGAAATTTAGCTACATTGAGATGCAGCTTTAGTGCAGCTCCAGGGACAATACCACAGCAACGTAAATTTCTGCAAGTGTAATAATGCGTACAGATGTGCTACCACCAACATTGCTAACACAGCCTTAAGGTAGCAAAGATGGCTTTTGCCTTTAAGACTTAAAAATAATTTGATCTTAATTTCTGCAAGATGTGATCAGCTCTTCAATTACAAATGAAATTAGTCATCGTGATTTACATTGGAGGTATTCATCTGTACATCAAAACTACATGAGAGTGCATTAATGAGTACTTATGAAGGACGTTTTTAGTTGCTTTACAAAGAGGACTAAATACTGTTTAATGTGAGAAGATGCAGAGCAGCTTTTCAGAACTGTATATTTATTAGGTCATGCATAAAACCTCTTGGCCTGAGTTACTGTGATAGTAAAGGAAAAAGGATACTTTCATAAAAATTTCTGTTCAGATTATAGGATTTTTGTACAATGAGTAGTAGTAGTCTTCATTTCCAAAGCACCTTTCTCTAGGCTTATGTGATTCTGTAGGTAACTGCTATTAGTAGGTGTCTTTCTAGGTTTCTGTTAGGAAATTGTGAGCTAACTAGCTTTATGAAGAATACAGTAAATTGCTGCAAATTATTTTTACCATTGTTCTTAATTTCAAAAGTTCCATGCAAGTTATTGCCTCCATAAAGGCATCAGTACCTTATAAAGTTTCCACAGTATTAAGTATATTTGAATGTGAATAAGGTATTTGGAGTGATGAAATACCAGATGTGAAGTATCAGGTTGCATATTTGTTCATCTGTTATTGCAATCATTTTACAAAGGTATGTTCTTTTTTTTTTCTTTTTTTTTTTTTTCTTTTTTTCTTTTTTCTTTTTTCTTTTTTCTTTTTTGTGTCTCACAGCAACATACACAAAATGCACTGGAGATTCGACTTTTATTATGAAAGTTACTGTTTGGGTTTCTTAGACTGTAAACAAGTCTGTCTAGAAACATTCTTGCAGTCCTGTGATTGCACACTGCATTACGTCATGGCACAGTGCATGCATGAAGGTGGTTGCAAGCATGTGCTGAGCGCTTGGCAGTCAGTTAAAAGTAAAGAAAATGAAGGCTCAAAGATACAGAGTCTATTTGAAAAGTTACTACTTAAATTGCTCAGATTATGAACAAAGCTGCCTATCAACATTTTTGTAATCTAGTAACGTTCTTGCAACATCATGAGACAGTGCTTGCAAGAAGGCCTCCTGCTTTTGTGAGTTGAGCATTAAGTTCTGCTGTCATTAGAAATTGAGGGTATGGGGCTTACTTGTCCAGCATTTCTGGAATGTGCAGGATCAGGTTTTAATCTTTCCACATGGGCTTTCAAGAGTAAATTGTCAACAATTTGGGATAAAGTGTTAGTCTTCATAAGATGGAGGTGAGGTTTGTTTGTTTGTTTCATTTGTTTTTGTTTTTTCTCCCTCCCCTCTGCCATAAGTTGCAGTCCTCAAGAGAAAATCTAAGTGGGATTGTAAGAGCTGCACATGATAAGGGTATCAACTCCTACCCGGGGAGCAGGCAGAAGAGAGCAGTCTGTGGAAAGCACCGTGTCTGAAAGTGCGAGTGATGTTGTTCAAGGTTATCCATAGCACAGCAATCAAGTACTCCCTTTGGCTGTGTTGGGTCAGGAGTAATGTATTCCAAAGGAAAGCAGAAGTAATACTAAAAGTTTTGCTGAAGAATTTTGCACCAAAAAGAGCAGAATATCCTTTGGAAGTGCTTTTTAGCACTTTCCTTTTTTTTTTTTTTTTTTTTTTTTTTTGTCCTCTGTAACAAGTATCTTGTATTCAGTCATCATTATAAAGAAGGACTTGCAGAAAGTTGTTCATATCCTGCTTATGGGAAACAACATCAGGTAAACAGTTAGTTACCCTTGTTTAGAGGAGTTAGTAGCAGCATTAGTTCTTGCATGGAACTATGTGAAATCTATAAGGGCAGGTTCAGATCAGGTATTTAACCACTTAACAGTCATTTAATGGCTATTCCTACTCAAATGTCTGTACTAAATAGAATAAGAGAATGTTTTTCCTTTATGACATTGTTTGTTCAGTAAATCCCTTGTTTAGAAATTATGCATATTAGAATGAGAGCACTGAAGTTATGCAACCTCCCTAGAACATCCAGGATATGTTTAGGAGATTGTCTAGTGTGATTTATACTAGTTCATTTTTCTTCCAACTCTGATTTCACAAGATAAACTTGTGATACTGTAATTGTGGAGGCACAGTTTTTAAGCCTTAAGAAACAGGCTTCTCTCCCACTAGGAGTAAGAGTTGATAATTCTGCATGTAGATAGCATAAAAGAAAATGTACTCATTTACTCGTTCTGTTCCCTTGCAGAACGGTGATCGCTCTTAAAAGCATGTCAGGGTGAACATCTTTCGGTTCAGGCAACATAGGGACAACTTGAGATAGACAAATAAGACCCACGCTCACTTAGGAGTTGTGATGGTCTGTCACATTTGTTTTTTTTTTCCATGAGACCAGTATGAGATTACTGTAGAAGTGTTTCCTCTCTTACCAGCTTCAAATACCAGTTGAATTATCTCACACCATCCTAGCAGGATCCCACTGATCCACAACCGCAGTGCTTGAGGGTGTGTGGAAGGGGAGTTATATTTGTGTTAGGCACCACTATCCTGGGCATCATTATGGAAACAGGAGAGGAAAATGTATAAATTGTTATTTTATGGAGAGACTTGGACAGTGCAGAGTGCAACTTATTTGGCCAGGAAGCAGAGAAAAACTGGTCAAAATTGACCCCAGCACAACCACCACAGTCATCACCGCCATGGTGGCTCACACCAGCATCCAAGAGCTGCTGGAACTGGAGACTCCTGGCCAGCTGTTCAAGCCAGGCAGAGCTGGGGCCAGTGAGATGAGTGGTGAAAGCCAGGCATCCGAACCATGTTGAGGGGGAAACTTCATCCTAACATTCCCCTTCTCCCCTACTAGATTTGCACGGTGTGGGTGTGATTACAAATAACAGGACAGTGAACAAAGGACAGTGGCAGCACAAAGAACTACTTACAGCATTTTTGGCTTTCTGGAGATGTGCACTTTCCCATAGAAATGGGCTTATATCCTGCTGCACACCTCACAGGAGTGACCTTGGGCTAACTGTTGGAGAGTAAATGCAGTGGTTGTGACATGAGTCTTACACAATTCCCAGAGGGCCATGCTATTCAAAATGAATATGTATCGTTAACTGTGTCTTACAGGGATTTCCTCACAGATGCACGCAGGATTTTTTTGTGATGCCCTTGAGAAGTTGTAGTCATACCATTATATGAATATTTTCCTATCCTACAAACATTTTAATGTGGGACACTTGGCCTGGAACATCATAGAGAAACACTTCAGCGTCTGGACTTCCAGATGATTTCAGTCTGACCATATAGTTTAAAGAATTGGACACTAATGGATTAACAGTTTACAGACTTTCAGTGGAAGTAATGATTTAGCTAAAAGAAAAGGCTTTCTCTGAAGCTTTTCTGTTCTTGTTTTTGTTCTAGGCAGACTAAAATTTTTACATTGGATGATTAAGGACATGTATTTGAAAGTAAAAATAATATGAATTAGGAGAAGAACATAAATGTGCTAATACCATGTCATGAATACTCTTTTAAATGTAGGGAAGTAGCATGGCTTGTTTGACCCATTGTACAAGGGACAAAAGTGCATCCCAGATGCACAAGGAAATTGAAATCCTGAGGGATCTTTGCGCACCATGTTTGTTGCTGGGGATGTCAGTCAAATACCAGCACAATGTTACCTCAAATAAGCACAGTTAATAGAAACTGTGGTCAACATGTACATTCTCTAGTGTGAGAAGTCAGTGTACTATTGCAACTGCTTAATTACAGTCTTCCTACACCAGCTATCTCCAACTAGGTCAAGCCTCTTGAGGATTTTCCTGGATATTGGCAGATTTTATGCTTTTATTGAGGTGTTCTTTCTAGCTCCCTCAAAAATAAATAAATTAACATGAGAGAGAAATCCAGAGATCAGGCTGTCTTGCACCCATACAATCTGATAGAATTTAGGAACTTGCCACAGAGTTTTGTTAGCACAAAATCTGGCGTACCTTTGTAAGGGGGCACTAAGCTTGCTTGAGGTTACCCTGTGTATAAACCATCAAAACAGATCAGAATATCAACACAATTCCTTGTCTGGTTGTCTTCCTCAGAAGAAATAAGATTGGGCTGAAGTGGGCAAAAATTGAATTAGCTTGGGCCGAATGTTGGTTTGTTTGGAGGTAAAGGTTGTGAGCTTGATGTCTTGACAGTTTTGGGGAGAGAAGCACAGAATATATGCCTGTGGGTGTTAGGAAGCATATTCCAGTAATCTATGTGGAAGTAAGTGATCTAGATTATACTGCATTTGCATTTCTAACTTATTTGCCTGAAGTTGCTTCACTTTTGCTTGCTTCTACCTTAATGTCAACAGGTGTTTGGTTAGCATGAAAAAGGAAAGCATTTCTTAAATAGGAATTGTAGCTTAATTTGTGTTTTATGTCATATTAGCAATGCCAGTGGGTAGGGAGCACAGATGAAAAAAGCAGCTTCAGCCACTTGGATTCAGCATCAGAGTTTTACCCCTAAACTAACAGGTAACTGTACTATCTTAGGTATCAGGAAAAATGAAATGTTAACCTGAATGGTTCCAGTTCCATTTGGTTGGGGACAGCAGGCTTACTGTAATTTGTGGATATTGTTGACAACTGTAGATAAGTAATAAAATAATTATCTGTAGGAAAAGTAGTCTTTGAATTATATTAACAGATGCCTTCATGTGATCTGGTGACTTTAAATTTTAATTCTTAAAACAGGAATTGCATTTTCAATTGTTTAGTTCTTCCTTAGCCAGATTGTTGTCAAATCATCTAGTACAATTACTTATGAAAGAAATACTTACTCATAGGTACATACATACATGCACATGCATGTGTGAATAAGTGTGTGTGTATATATAACTTATTCCTCTTTCAGCTGATTAAAATGGATTTAAAAGACCTCAACAAGGGAATCTACACACAACAAACTGGCTACTGCTTGGCTGGCACCCTTCCTTCTGTGCTTTGGTTACTGTATGCATCCCATTGGGTGAGCTGTCTGCAAAGAAATATTGTAATTCACATTCATAGTAGTTATTAAATAGGTATGTAGGTTGTTGTTTGTTTAGATAGGTGAGGTATGTAAGCTTTTATTGTATGTTTTATGTTTAGAGAGCATGATGTATTTTTAGCTTCGAGGAGGTCTAACCGCCAGAGGCTGTGGAAGCGCTGAGGAGAATTACCTTAAGGGAGAGCTTACTGAGCCACGTGCAGAATCTTCCGTCTTGCGTGGCAGTGACAAAAGAGTACGGGGAATATGTAACAGGGTTGCCAGAGGAGTGTCATTAGCAGATGGGACAGCTCAGAAAAACCTTTGGTCTGGCCTGGCTGCCCCAAAGATGGTAGATCTGTCACAGCCCCTCTTTGGTAGCAGCTGTGCTGAGTTCCTGCTGGCCTCTGCGGGCCTGGAACGTGCAGTGCTGGCATGGGGCTCTGGTGTGCAAGGTTAGCAAACAGGGAAACAGCAGGAAAGATGCATTAGGACTGGAAATACTGAGCAAAGATAAAAGTGAGGTAAAAATGCAATGAAAAGACCACTTCCATTAAAATTATGAGACAGGAAGTTTTACAAGCTGCCTCTACCCCAGTAAAGAAAAGAAGTATAGAGAGATTAAATAACTTGTCCAATGTCATCAAGAGCTTTATAGCAGAGCTGGGAACTGAGCCCTCTCCCCACCAGTGCCATCTATGGTTTAATGCTGAAGGGGCCCCTTTCACAGTTTATCCAGTGATATTTGGGGAGCTTAGGACAACTGTGGCAAAACCATGTTTCCTGCACCACATCCTGTGCACTAGGAGAGCAGGCTGCATCTTCTTAAAAGTATAATCTCTGCATAATTTGACCACAGGATGCCTTGCGCCTCTAATAAGGGAATTGGCTAAGTGCCATTTTATTATTATTAGGCATTTGCTTAATATAGTAGCTCCTTGAAACCAAACACAAAAAGGTCCTTGTGGTGCTATATACCACATACAAATAACAGACATCTATAAAGAGTCTAACATCTATATGGAGAAGACAGAGAAAGTGAATGGGAGTGTGAGGCAGTATTTAACTCTATGTTGATGCTCCATGAAATGATGTGAAATGTGACCCATCCACAGAATAATATAGAAGCTGGTGAAAATAGGATGATTTAATTTGTTCATAACATCATTATTCAAGGAACAGAAAAGTATGTAGTTTATCCAGAGACATAATCTAAGAGGTTTTTACTCTGTGCCAAGCTAGAATTCTGCTCTTTAATTACAGATTGAGAAAATATCTCGGGATCAATTTCCTCCTCAGTTACGCTGTTATAAATCTAATGGAGTTGTTAAAGATTTATAGCAGTGTAACTGAAGGCAGAATTGCGTCCCTTACGTTTAAAACTTAGTTGGCCACATAAGTAATAATTTCTGTTTTCTAGGCAAGAGTTTAAGAATCTTGCAGACCTCTGTTTCTTTAAAAGAAATATGAAGTACAGCAGCGTGGTTGAGTGATTAATGCTGGAAGGGATGTCTAGGGGCAAGCTGAATTGGCTGGTGTGGAAAATCCATGTGCAATTCAGATTTAGGATCTGTTCGCAGATGCCCTGTAATTTAAAATGTCAAAAAAAAAAAACACAAAACCTTAGGCCTTCGTGTAGTAAATTAATACATTGCTTGTTCAGTGTGCAGCAAACTTTAAGTAATAGTCTCATATGAGGTGTGAACTCATCGTATTCCCCTTAGTAGGGACTTAACTTCAAAATTGATTGTAACTCTTTAAATCCTGACAGTATCTAAATCATTTTAAAAAAATCTCTTTTGATTTTATATAAATTACATATTTAATGACTTAAAAGGAAAAATGTTGCCTTATATATCCAGACCTTAAGAAATCTTGTGTTAGCACAGATGTATTTTATCCATTGGCTTTTCAACTTTAATGGAAGGGACTTTCTAATAAGCAACAGGCTCTTTATTGGTTTCCTCAGCTTTCACTTAGGAAAAGAGTTCAACATTTGAAGTCTCTGAAAAATGAGTTAGGGTATGTCTATATACTGTATGGAGGTGCCTGGTCTGCCTAAGCACAGCCTGCGCAGATATCGCAGTTGTACTGTGACAGGCAGCTGCTGGGCTGCCCCTTCCCAACAGTCTGTTGGTACTGAAAAAAACAACCAAATCCATACTTAGAAGTGACGAGTGTCAGTAATCAATGCATCATCAATCAGGACTGCATCAAACCCCAGTTCCTTGGGGCACCTGCTTCCTGGAACCACTGCAGGGCAGAGGGTTGCCTCTGCCTCCTCCACCCAAGTGTCACCTCATGGGAGGCAGCGAAGGTGATGGGCTCAACCTCGCATGGGGGCTGAGGGTGCTGGTGGTGTCTGTGTTCCCCTGCATCGAGGTGGGGAGAGCCCTGGCATGCTGGCGAGTCTTGGCAGGTATCAGTGGACCTTGGGTTCACTTGGGGCTGCCGTGTACCTGGGCACTTTACTCAGAGGCACACAGCAACTCTCTAGGCTGGAGTGATGCTGGTTGGGGTTTTATGTCACTTGTGATAATTCTATTTTTTTTTTTTTTCTACAGAGTACTGTAGGTCTACAATGAATTATAGAAATAATAAAGAGTCATAATACATAGCTATACAGAAATATAGGCCCTTTAAAATAATGTAGACCAATACCTTCTCAGAATAGCTGATTCTAATGTAAATACATTATTAAGGTACGAGGCCTATTTTTGAGAACTTCCTTTAGGAAGGAATTGAAGAATTAATTTTTCTGAGCATTGTAAGTAGTATTTTTTAAGATGTAAGAGAGAATAATAGATTAGGTACATTATATTGTCTTAAAAATGATTTTTCGGTGGCATTTTTATTAGCTGTGAAAGCCGTAACTCTGAATGATCATAAATAATTTCAATGTTTAATACAATCCTGGCTTTATGCACTGATTCACGATACCTGTGACTCCTAAGTATGGATCTTGTTTGGTTTTTAAATACTGATAGGTCATTAATTACCTAAAAAACAGTTCAAATATAATTGAATAAACCACCCTGTTGTCATTTCTTGAGGTATTTTGCAACCTAAGCAAAGGCTCAGGTATTCCAGATATGATAGATGTGCAGATTGCATAAGTCGTTATGCATTGCTTGCTCTAAGATACAGAGTCCTGTCTGCCCTTAAACCCTTTGTTCTCTTGACTGAATGCAGTTAATTAGCAACCGTCTCCATAGCAACTGCCTCATAGTCCAAAAACATTGTCTCGTTTTTGCAGTTTAGCTTATCACACTGTTTACCTGAAGGGCTTTTCACTGCATTGAGTCTCATTTGAGTTGGCTGCATGCCTGCTCACGGAAGTGAATTGTCAAGATAGAAAAACACCATGGCAGCAAGATGCTGAACAGGGCCCTCTGTGTGAAAGCAAAAACATTTTAAAAGTTCTGTGGAAACAGAAGTTGAAGGTTGCAATGATTTACGTCCAGTTTTAAAGCATGTGACTTGCCAGAAACACCATGCATTTTGAAATGCAGCTTTACTTCTGGGCCTTCTTTACTGTTCTGCAGGCTGCCCCCTGTGCTGTTCCCTTGCCCGTCACGTGCTCAAACCTGTGAGCCTCACAGACACAGACCTTCTTCCTCCAGGCCTGTGAGGAAGCTTGCCTCCCTGCACACCTGGGCCGCTTCAGAAAGCTCCAGCCTGTGCACTGAGAGAACGTAGCTGTACACTGGTCAGCCGTGCTGGGTGTTGCAGTCCTGTTTGTTTTACTTTGTGTTGACAAGGTTTCATGGGAAACCTGTGAGTGTTGGTTCCATGCAGTAAATTAATTAGGGAGGGAAGTAAAAGAGCTATCATGGTCATGTAAATTCAAATACGCAGGAGATTTAGGCATATTTATATGAGCCAAGAAAATGGTGTTAAAATATCTGCCAGGTATTCATATGATTGAGATAGTAACAGTAGGCACAAATTTGTATTAACACAACTGTCAGTATGGGATGGGATACCTAAAACATGTTCAAAGTTCACACAGAGGGGAGTCCACATATGCACACATCTCTATACAGGCTTACTTGAAGGTGTGAGTGTGACACTGAACTGACGGTGAAATCTCTCCGGTGCTCTGGCCTGACATTGGTGTCTGGCCTGAAACCAGAATGCTCCTGGCATGAGAAGTCTCATGAAAAGTACAACCATTTTCTTGTTTAATGGACATTTTGCTCATTCATGCTTGTTTGTGGTTTTTTGATTGTTTGCTTGTAGTGGGCAGTGTGATGGACGAGAGGCTGATTTTTAGCCAGGGGTAGTTCTCATTTCATCCGAGGCAGAACAAGAGGCAGCTTGTCAGCCAGCCATGCCGGTAAGCACCTGGCTGCCTTCCGTTTTGCAGGGACAGTTTCAGCTGGCAAACCTTGCTCTCCCTTGTAGCCCAAAATGGTGTGTGGGACTGCTGCATCTTCATGGAAAGGCTTCATTTTTGGTATCATGTATTAGAAACAGACTTTCCATTCATTTATTAAGGTGTTTGGGGCTCTTTTGGGATAAAAAAGCAGGATGTGTGCAAACCCTGCCAGTGTTGCTGGTGTTCTCCATTATTCCTATAGAGCATCTGCTTGATAGAGGGTTATTTGCTGTTCATGTTAATGTCTCGCTCACACTATTCCACATTCACTATCATTATTAGTAGTATTTGAATTATAGAAGTGCTGAAAGTCTGCAGGCAGGATAAAGGCTCCATTGTGGTAGGTCTTGTGCACACAAGATGAGACAATCTCTGCTCTGGCTGTTTACAGTCTGTTTTAAGACCAGTAGCGTAAGTGGGTTTATCATATGAATAGCAGAGAGGGAGAGAAAATTGTAAAAATGATAGGAAATCCATGGTTACATGGAATAATTGTTCTTTTAGGTATCTTTCAGATATTCAACGTTTGTTACATTTCTCTCTAGAGTAGAAAGTAAATAAAATGTTTTTCTTTTTCCCAGTGGACAGTCACTGCTGCTCATCCTGGTGTGCCCAGGCAGACAATGGTATCCTGCAGGCATTGCAGGGGTGCTGTGTGAGAGCTGGGGGCTTGGGGCCAGAGGAGGCAGCAACTTGTGGAGGCCTGGAGCAAAGGGTGGGAAAGATTGGCAGTGTGAGGATTGCAGAAGAGGGGAACAATTCAACATGATCAATAGCTGCACTGTTTATCAGGAGCAAGCTGTCTGCACCCTTCAGTCCCTCACAGGGTATTACACAAGTTTGTTTCCTGTGCTCTTTGGCTTAGTGACTGACACAGCTAAAAAAACAGATACTTGAAGGCAATCCCCAAGTAACTCCAAATGTGTAAGACTGTTTGGTCACGTTCACAGATCTTACACAAACTCGCTTTGAATGGAAACCACAGAGAGCGTCCAAAATGTTAGGGTATTTTCCAACTTTTACAAAGGCGTTTAGTGTTGTCAGCACCTTTGAATCTATGGCTCGGCTCTCCTGAAGCCGGACCTGATAGGTGTCTGTAGAGGTCCAGAAATGGAAAACTGTAATGGCCTGAAAACGCCTGCCAGAACTCAATATTATTCAATTAGCTTAAAGTAGAGCTTGGCAGATGGCAAAACAGTGGAAAGGACCTCCCTTTTTGAAAATATGGGACGCATCCTCAGCTTGTATTAACTGGCAGAGCTCCACTGAAATTGATGTTCAGCTTCTGTCAATTAGCAGGGAAAAGGAAAACTTTTGAAAACAGGAAATGAGTTATAAGGCCACATAAGCTAAAAATGAGGTTCAGGTACAGAAAATAACATTTTTAAGAGTGTTACATTTCACAGACACACAGACACACACAGAATTTCTAGGTTGGAAGAGACCTCAAGATCATCAAGTCCAACCACTGACCTAACACTAACAGTCCCCACTAAACCATATCCCTAAGCTCTACATCTAAACGTCTTTTAAAGACCTCCAGGGATGGTGACTCAACCACTTCCCTGGGCAGCCCGTTCCAATGTCTAACAACCCTTTCGGTAAAGAAGTTCGTCCTAACATCCAACCTAAAACTCCCCTGGCGCAACTTAAGCCCATTCCCCCTCGTCCTGTCACCAGGCACGTGGGAGAATAGACCAACCCCCACCTCGCTACAGCCTCCCTTGAGGTACCTGTAGAGAGCGATAAGGTCACCCCTGAGCCTCCTTTTCTCCAGGCTGAACAAGCCCAGCTCCCTCAGCCACTCCTCGTAAGACTTGTTCTCCAGGCCCCTCACCAGCTTTGTAGCCCTTCTCTGGACTCGCTCAAGCACCTCCATGTCCTTCTTGTAGCGAGGGGCCCAAAACTGAACACAATACTCGAGGTGCGGCCTCACCAGAGCCAAGTACAGGGGGACGATCACCTCCCTAGCCCTGCTGGCCACACTGTTTCTTATACAGGCCAGGATGCTGTTGGCCTTCTTGGCCACCTGAGCACACTGCTGGCTCATATTCAGCCGACTATCAACCAAAACTCCCAGGTCCTTCTCTGCCTGGCAGCTCTCCAACCACTCATCTCCCAGCCTGTAGCTCTGTTTGGGGTTATTGCGCCCCAGGTGCAGGACCCGGCACTTGGCCTTGTTGAACTTCATGCAGTTGACCTCAGCCCATCGGTGCAGCCTCTCCAGATCCTCCTGCAGAGCCTTCCTACCCTCGAGCAGATCGACACACGTACCTAACTTGGTGTCATCTGCAAACTTACTGAGGGTGCACTCAATGCCCTCATCCAGATCATCAATGAAGATATTGAAGAGGACCGGCCCCAGCACCGAGCCCTGGGGAACGCCACTAGTGACCGGCCTCCAACTGGATTTGACTCCATTTACCACGACTCTTTAGGCCCGGCTATCCAGCCAGTTTCTAACCCAACGAAGCGTGCGCCAGTCCAAGCCAAGAGCAGCCAGTTTCCTGAGGAGAATGCTGTGGGAAACGGTGTCAAAAGCCTTGCTGAAGTCAAGGTAGACCACATCCACAGCCTTTCCCTCATCCACCCAGCGCGTCACTTTGTCATAGAAGGAGATCAGGTTCGTCAAGCAGGACCTGCCCTTCATAAACCCATGCTGACTGGGCCTGATAGCCTGCTTGCCCTGCAAGTGCTGTGTGATGACTCTCAAGATAATCTGCTCCATGAGCTTCCCTGGCACTGAGGTCAAACTGACAGGCCTGTAGTTTCCTGGGTCAGTCCTCCGGCCCTTCTTGTAGATGGGCGTCACATTTGCTAGCCGCCAGTCAACTGGGACCTCCCCCGATAGCCAGGACTGTTGATAAATGATGGTAAGCAGCTTGGCCAGCACCTCTGCCAGTTCTCTCAGTACCCTTGGGTGGATCCCATCCGGCCCCATCAACTTGTGCACATCCAAGTGCCGTACCAGGTCACCAACCATTTCTTCATGGGTAGTGAGGGCCACATCTCTCTCCCCATCCCCTTTCACCAGTTCAGGGTACTGGGTATCCAGAGAACAACCGGTATTGCCGCTAAAGACTGAGGCGAAGAAGGCATTAAGCACCTCCACCTTTTCCTCATCTCTTGTAACTAAGTTTCCCCCTGCATCCAGTAAAGGATGGAGATTCTCCTTAGTCCTCCTTTTTGTGTTGATGTATTTATAAAAACATTTTTTGTTATCTTTAACAGCAGTAGCCAGATTGAGCTCCAGATGAGCTTTGGCTTTTCTAATTTTGTCCCTGCACAGCCTCGCGATATCCTTATAGTCCTCCCTAGTGGCCTGCCCACTTTTCCAAAGATTATAAACCCTCTTTTTTCTTCTAAGCTCAAGCCACAATTCTTTGTTCAGCCAGGCTGGTCTTCTTCCCCACCAGCTCGTCTTTGGGCACGTGAGGACAGACCGTTCCTGCGCCATTAAGATTTCCCTCTTGAAGAGCGCCCAGCCTTCCTGGACTCCTCTGCCCTTCAGAACCGCCTCCCAAGGGACTCTATCAACCAGTGTCCTCAGCAGCACAAAGTCAGCCCTCCGAAAGTCCAATACAGTGGTTTTACTGGTCCCCTTCCTGGCCTTGCCAAGAGTAGAGAAATCCACCATTTCATGGTCACTCTGCCCAAGACAGCTCCCGACAATCACATCCTCCACCAGTCCTTCTCTGTTTGTGAAGAGGTCTAGCGGGGCGCCACCCCTGGTAGGCTCACTAACCAGCTGCGTCAGGAAGCTATCTTCCACGCTCTCCAGAAACCTCCTAGACTGCTTTCTCTGGGCTGTGTTTTGCTTCCAGGATATGTCAGGGAAGTTGAAGTCCCCCACGAGAACCAGCGCTGACAATTTCGCAACTTCTGTCAGCTGCCTGTAGAACTCCTCATCCATCTCCTTGTCCTGGTTCGGCGGTCTGTAACAGACCCCGACCAGGACGCTAGCCTTGTTGGCCCCGCCGATCCTAACCCAAAGGGACTCGACTTTGTCATGCCCAGCCTCGAGTTCTACAACATCGAAAGACTCTCTAATATAGAGAGCCACTCCACCACCCCTTCTGTGCTGTCTGTCCCTTCTGAAGAGTTTATAGCCAGTCATTGCAGCACTCCAGTCATGAGAGTGGTCCCACCACGTCTCCGTGATGGCAACCAAGTCGTAGCCTGCCTGCTACACGATGGCTTCCAGCTCCTCCTGTTTGTTACCCATGCTGCGTGCATTGGTGTAGATGCACTTCAGCTGGGCCATTGCCTTATCCCCCGGCCTTGCTATTGTTCCCCCTGGCACAGCTCCAACAATCCTTGCTTCAGCCCCATCCCCCTTCTTACCTAGTTTAAAGCCCTCTCAATGAGCCCTGCCAGCTCCTGGGCCAGGATCCGTTTTCCCCTAAAAGATAGGGACCCGCCTGCGGCCATCAGGCCGGGTGTCGAGTAAAGTGCCCCATGGTCGAAAAACCCAAGATTTCTGTGTTGGCACCAGCCCCTGAGCCACGTGTTTAACAGGTGGGCTTTTCGTGTCCTCTCTGTACCCCTCCCTGCCACTGTAGGGATGGACGTAAACACCACCTGCACTCCCGCTCCATCCACTAACCGTCCCAAAGTGACTTTATCCTTTACAGTCTTGTTTTTGTTGACATGCAATTCAGAGAAAGAATTCAGCTTGCTTTCCCAGAGCTGCATTAAGTCTGAAGAGCTTACAGCAGTGAAACGTACTGTAAGGTGTTTTTTGCAAGTCACTCAGTTATGAAAGTAAGACATCAATAATTAATTCTAGTAAAGCCAGTCTCTATAAAGTTGTGAAAATTCACCTGCTATGTGATAACCTTAACCAACCTCAACTATTTTTTTTTTTTGAAAGAAATAGAGAGATCTCTGATTGAAAGTTGTGAGCTCACCTAAATCTTTTCCAGGGAAAATTCTTGCTCAGATGAAAGCTCCCATATGTTTAAAAGCTGTTGTCTTCTTACATTTTAATGTTGCCTATTAATTGCTTGTTTTTAATTGGAAACATGAAAACAAAGCCTGAACAACAAAGCTGACTGCTCACTTAACCCATTACATGGTATCAACCTGACAGATTCATTAAATCCATAAAAGTATCGGATCAGAATTGGAAGTGAATTGAACTTGATAAAAGCAAAGCAGTGTTTGCAATCTGTTTTCAGGCTGGCTTTTCTGTACCTGCTCATTTTTCTTTGAATTAAACCATCCATGTAATTTAAGAAGATACTGCAGGTTAACCCCATACTATAGCATGTTGTAAGGCTTCAAAGTTCAGTGGCTACAAGCTGCGTATCAACTGCAGAAACAAAAGCAGTAAGCAGTAAAACTAATGTTAAATAGAGCAGTAACAAGGACTTGAGATATTGTTACAGTTTGACAAACTTGGGCCATGCAAACATTTCACATTTCTAGAGCAGGCTCTGAGCTATGCAGGAACAGTCTATCTGTGCTCCCACCTGCCAGGGGCTGTGCAGCTTTAGCCCGTAGGAGAAGGAAAGCAAGAGGAATTGTCTGGTGATGTGAGGTGGCTAGCAGTTGCTGCGTGAGACCAGACCACACTCCAGTCTCCTAGCACCGGGCAGGTGGTTGCCTTTTTAATTTTTATTTGTGATTTATTTTATGATTTTGTATAATCATGTGATATTTCATAAACCCATTATGTTAGATAGATCATGTCATTTATGATCTAATAAGGTTTATTTTATCTATGAAGCCACCACCTGCAAGCATCATTGCTGTGAAGGAAGCCTCAGTCTCACCACGATCTTGCTGGGCACCACTGTCCCAGCAGCTGGGGCAATGACTCCTCCCCAGCTCCTGGTCCCAGCACCATGAGTCATGCCCCAGTCATTCCCAGAGTTGCTGCCCCCTGATGCCATGCATACCACCTTTGCTCTTGGAAAGTTGTTTTTTTTTGCAGCAGACATGCACAATACAGTGGTGTGGCTAGTCTGCTTGCCACGAGCCGCTAACATGTCTCCGAACCCCCAGCAAAGGGCTGGAGCGGGTGGCCATGGGCAGTAGCTTTCCATGAAATGCAGGACACCCTTCTCCTTTCCCTCTCGCAACACAAGTCATTGGGAGCAGAGCCCAGCGCTGTGCCTCCACCAGGCAAAGTTGACCCAGGTTTCTTCTGTCTTTCCGATCAAGGAAGATTCATATACCCCTACTAATGAATTACCAACATTAGTAAATGCCTCCAGAATGCTCTTCCGAAGTTGGAGGGCTCTGCTATTTTGGAAACCATCCATTAAAAATAACGTATTTTTCTTATGTATCCTGTAAATTAAGGAAGAAATGGAGAAAGCCGTTGGGAGTCAACATGTGTGCAAGCCTGGAGACAGGCACGTGACATTTTGGTGTTAACAGTAATATGACAGGTTGGCGTATAGTATGCCTGTTATTGAAACACCCAAATTACCTGAAAATTCATGGTTAAATGAGTAGATTTGCAATACAGTATGTAATTCCAGGTCTCATTATTTTTACAGT
This sequence comes from Oxyura jamaicensis, assembly GCF_011077185.1. NCBI lineage: Eukaryota > Metazoa > Chordata > Aves > Anseriformes > Anatidae > Oxyura > Oxyura jamaicensis. The sequence continues at coordinate 63,533,815 of NC_048897.1, forward strand.
ACTAGACTGTAACATGCAGTGTGAAATACTCCACAATTGCCAAATTGCTTGTGAGAATTGGAAGTTGTACTGGACAATCGAATGAGTTGATGGGCTGGCTACCACAGGCAAAACTTGATTTCTAAGCTTGTGTAGATTAAACTGTGAAAGATAACCTAAGGTCATAGATACAAAGCCTAATAAGAGCTTTCTTTGAAGAAAATTGTCTTGCAGGTTGTTAAGAAGAACGATGCTAAAATACAGAACAAAATAGACAAAAATGTTTTAGCAGGTTACACATAAAAGGCCAAATTCACCAGTGCAGCTCTACTGGAGTTTCTTCAGCACAGATGAGGTGAGATTCTGGCCTGAAAACCAGCTCCTCTGGGAAATTACATCATGAAAAATCTGGTCCTTAGCCTTTGCAGTTGGGAGAGTGCTGACAAGGATATATTTTTTGCATATATTCTTTCTGTCCCATTTTGGGACATCACAAGGCAGGATTTCATGTTGTACTGAAGCTTGGCAGGGTAGTTCCTTAATTTCACTTATTGAATCTAAGTAGAAGCCCACTTGCCGGCAAAACTGTGTGGTCGTGGAAGGTTGAACTGATGCCACAGTTTATTTTTTCTGGCATTCCCTCCAAATAAGAGTTGTGTGTATGAGGGTACTGCATGCGTGAGAAAACCAGCCTGCTCTACACCATTTACCCCATGGCCCTGTTGTCTGTGTAGCTGCTGCTCTTTCAGAGGTCCCTGCAGGCAGCTGGGGCTGAACACCTGTGCACATGCATGGCTTAGTCTGAATACCCCTGTAGAAGACATGCAAGATCGGTAACTTGTAAATGTAGGCTCAAATGCATTTCTTGCCAAAGAAATAACTGCTTTTACTATGTAAGTTAAAAATTCTGTTCAGAGCTTTGATATGCTACCTTAAATACAAAGCCACTGTGTCTGATAAATAGGAGTGTGTGCGTGTATGTGTCTGACTACTTTGTGTGTTTTAACATAATGGGTTTTATTAGGAGATCTGGGAGAAATCAGCAAGGAAGAGGCATGTGACCAATGAGTTTATTTTACATCATTGCCCTCTTCATTTATAATCTAAGATACCAACAGCTGTGGCGGAGGCTGAAATGCAGTGGTGTAGTGAGACAAAAAGCAAATTCCCAGCTCTGTGAATTTGGTGAGCCAGGGACAGGAGGGGCATGTGCCTCAGGGGAGGAATGAAAGCCCAGGAGAGATGTAGTTTTTGCGTCTGGATTTCCTGTACTGGTGCCTCACTTTGAGTGAAATTCAAGCCTTTGTGAAGAAACAGAGCAAGACTGTATATCATTTAGGACCAGTCCAGTTAAAACTTGCAAAACTGGTATCTGTTTACGTACCTGAGTTCAGTTCTTCGTGGTATGGGTAGCTTCACAGTCTTATGGGTTATTGGTGGGGATTTTGTAAGGCTGTTCAGATGGAAGATTTTGCCCTTTGAGAACAATGCTGTCCTGTTCAGCTCCTAGGGTACCTGTGGCAGCAGGGAGGTCTCCACTGTCCACAGGGGGATGTCCATGCTGGGTGGCTGGGTGTGTTGGCACCTGCAGCAACCACAGTGAGGTGACACAGTGCCTGCTGAATGTCCTGCAGCGACCAGCAGGCTGCATCTCACTTGTGTCCAGTGAGAAGCTGGCAGAGTTTGAATAGAAACAGTCAGGGCAGGCTAGACAGGAACAGCTGCTTTGTCAGGTGTGGATCACAGGAACAAAGTGAAAAGATCCATTGTCGAAATAAAGCCCTGACAAGCTGGAGGAGGAAATTGCTGAAACAGAGGGGAATTTGAATTTTCATTTATTTTCTGTGCTGTATGTAGAAAACACAGTTAAATGTCAGAGAAATATAAAGCATTTGCAGGTTAAGCAATGGAAATTTGGTGTTGAGGTTCTTAACTCTAGGTAGGTACTAAGCAGGCAGTGGGAAAGATGTCTGTTATCCACAAAGTTCAGTGGGTAATGAAATGTAAGTGTATTTGTAAGCAGCAGAGTCCTTCATGTATTAATGCTATGCTATAAGCAGTTTTCTCATGCACTGCATTTCTCAACACCTTAAGTCACAATGAGTATTTGTGATAACAGCCGGATTCAGATCCAAAAGGCACAATATCCAGCGCTGACTGCTTGAGTCTAGAAATCCAAAACCAGGCAAGAACGGGGTGCTTTCTCTCAGAAATGCTCACAGTGAGCTGCTGTGCCACTGCAGTAACTGGAGCTTTAGAAATCATGTAAGGGGTTGTAACTGAGGACACTCCACATCCCAAAAGCCAGCCAGAAAATTTCAGAGCAGCTAACACTAGGGATGTTCTTGCATACTTTGATGAACTGCAATCTATCAAAATTAAATGCTTGCTGACATCCTGGTTTCATTGAAGTCTGCAGACTTTATAGGGGGTTTCTTCTCTATGTGTAAATACTGAGTGATGTTTTGGTGTGTGCTTGAAGGGTGATGGAAGTTGGGGGCTTGTTCTTGTAGCTGAGGTTGGTGGAAACTCATCAGTATCTTCAGTGGGACATGAGCTTCTCCAGCTGCTCCTGCTTACAATGCAAACACTCCACTTGATTTCCAAGACTATAACGTGCGGTCCCCATCTTGAGCTTATTAAACATCATAGTAATAGATTTTTTACTGTTATTTGTATTAAGGTAGCATGTAAGAAATAATAAGTAAAGCAGAAAGCTCAGGAGAGTTTACCATACAAGCCTGTTCAGCTGAATTATTTTTTCAAATGCCAGTAGTACAGTGGAGGCGTGAGGACTCATTGCTGCAGCCTGTGCTCAGGCGAGACCTCTTTCAGGTGAGCTGCAGGAGGGCTGGCATGAATAAAGGATTTTTTGCTCATCTTGGTAAAGGAAAGCAAGTGAGAGCTGAAACATTTGCTTAAAGATAATAGGTTTATATAATTACTTTGTCGCACAGGTGTTTTTTTTTAAATCCCTCAACCACAGTTCCTGTAATTATGACACTGAAGTTCAGTGAAGTTATTTCTGAATAGCTGCTCCCAAAGAAAATAAGTCTATTGCTGCTAGTGATGTTGACGAGGTAAAGCGTTCTATCACTTCGCACATTTTTATTAAGCAGTGGGTTGAAAGGCAGCATAATTTGAAAGCCCTGTCATATCTTTGATAAATGCTTTCTAACATTGCTGTGTTTTGCCCAGTTATGACAGAACCCATTACAATGACATATATTTCAGCTGTCATCGGTTTGGATCTGCATACACTCCAGGAAAAAAGCATTTCCTCTCCTCAAGAAAAAGGCCTGCTCTGCAGAACGTAAAGTTGCTCTAGTATAGGCTTGGGTGGGCCACACATGACAGACCCCAACAGGAGTTTTTTGGTTTGTTTGCAGGTCTGTTTTTGGTTTGGATTTGAAAGAGAGGGTACTACTCAATATAAATAATAATTAGATAGGTATGTAACATGTTTCTTAATGTTAGCATTCAGTTTAAAGCAGCATTTTTTTATGGACCATTTCCATAGCTCCTCTACCAAGGAGAGTTCATGTATCAGGTTTCTTTCGATAAATATGGAGCTGACTGAATTTAAATATGGGTGTTATTTGAAAGTATACTACCAGCTGTAAGACCTTGTGATGTGTCAACTTTTGCGTAAAAGTAATAATGATAGTTAAAAGAACATTATTTTCCTCTTAGTTATTAATTTCAAAATTCTTCAAAATGACCGTTTGGGGGCGAACGCAGAAGCCCCAGTGTTTTTCCCTGGCATTGTCCATTTCTTGTGGTAAAAACGTTTCGTCATGAGAAGAAACACAATTAGATACACTTCAGAAGCACTTTCAAATAAAACTAGGGCAAATACTTTGAAGTATAAATCTAATTATTATCAGAAACTGGGTTTAATAAATGAAATTGGTTGGTTGAAGAATAAAATGGATTTTGTCCCTTGAATTATTAGCAAAAAATACAGTGTGAAATGCCATTGTAACTGGAATTGACAATAAATTCAGCTTTGGATCAGACCTCACATTGCTTGAAGTAAAGATATTACTCTGACTAATTTTGCATTGTAATAATTATTTAATGCTCACAATGAAGCCTTGTCCTTAGGGTTTTATGCTTTAGCTGATTCTTACCCACGCCTTGTAGTTATTAAGTACAGACAAAGCTGCCATTTGTTGAAATGACATAATGTATACCAGTGTGTGTCAATGAAAAACATCAAAAATAGGCATTTTCTGCCATAATACATTAACTATGTGAAATCTGGAACAATTTCTTGTTCATCTTCAGACATTTCACAAGCCATGCATATGCCATAAATAGATTTCTTTAAGTACCCCTGGCTGTCATTTCAAACTTTTAACAGATCTTAATTTTTAGAGAAGTGGAACTCCCCCATTTGTGTTCTGCCGTATGTTTTCAATTAACTCTAAGCTCTTTCTTTTCATATTTAGCACACTCACTTCATCCTATTGATCAGCAAACCCATTGGAATGCTTGCCTTCTTTTTATTAAACTACTAAAAATGTGTATGTCTTACATTTCAGTAACAAAAGATTTTGCTTGTTGCTGTGATGTTTGGTTTCAGACACCTTTTACAAGTCTGTAATGAAGGGCTTAATGTAGTATTGGAACTGAATTTTGGGTGGTTGGCTTTTTTTTAGTATAAGGGCTGCAGGATTATCTCTGAACACTGTGTTTATATCCTGCTGATTGACTAGCAAACATAAATACTAGTAGAAATAAATGTGTGAAAATTTGGAGGTTCTAATACTCATACTAGACATTGATGGTACAGCAGTAGCTCTTCTTTGGGCCTGATCTAGGGGCTTGAGCATTTTATGACCAAGTAATTTTGGTCTGAATGATTTCATTAGAAGTTGAAGTCAGAATCTCTTCTTCCAGAGAGTGGGAGCAGCCACGTGGGAGTTACCCAGTAGTAATGCAAGGAAAATCATATGCCCACGTGAAATAATGTCATGGGCTGTTTCTTGCCCTTGGGCACAAAGCTCTTACCCATGAAAAAGAGCCAGATGCTCACATTGTGTATATCAGTGTGATTTTCACTGGCATGCATGAGTGAGTGCCCATTTATACCACACGAGGATGTAAGATCCTTTTTCCTCAAGCTCCTTCTAGTTGTATTTCTTGACATATACTTAGATATCATCTAAGTGCCGACACTGTCAAGTACTGTATTGAATATCAAAAGGCTTCTCCATCTCAGATGGCATCTGAGAAGACTGGATAAGCATGGTGTGAAATTATCCTTAGGCTGTTGCAGGCTCTGTGTGTGGAAGCAATTTGTACATGCAGAACAAATACTTACAACCTTTTTTGTTCTAGCTTCTTGTAATTATAAAAGCTCTGCGACTCAGGAAGTTTAGCAGTGTTTAGCCAGTATTTGATGACTGAATTATAGATGATCAAGCAAAAGAAGAACTAATCCAAGGAAAATCTTATTTTCACAAATATATGTGAAGCAGCAATAAGAAGCAAAAAAATAAATACAGAACACCAAAAAAACACACCAAACCTAACCCTTAGTGAGTGATTCATTTATTTTTGAAGCAGTACTATTAAAAATATTTCAGTAAACAGGGCTGGAAGAAGAAAATCCACAGATGTTATTTAAAAATGCCAATTCTAAGGATATAAATGTTCTATGTTTTTATGAAAATCACAAAAGAAACTCATCCATTGGCATCATACCTTGGAGTTGCCTGTCTGATGTTCTGTTTAAAACCTTTCTGTGTACTGATAACCAGTCACGATTTTTAATATAATGTTGCCATGAAGGTGAGTCCTTAATTTTAACTGTACATTTTTTCATCGGATTAGCTATCCTTAGCTAATTATAAGGGCCTCTGTACTAGTTTTCTGCACAAGACACTCGTAATAGGAATGGTTACTCTGACAGATGTCTTTAATCTGTCAGTAATGAGATTTTTCCATTTTATGCTTAGATGTAAGCTCTTTGGGGAAAGGATCATCTCTTTGCTCTGTCTTTGTACAGTGCTTAGCACAGTGGGGTTTTGGTCTGTCATGGGGCCCACAGTCCCTCTGTCATACACACCACCCATAAATAATAATACTTGTTTTAGAGTAAGATAAGAAGTATTTGTGTGGTGAGGAAAAATGTTCTTTAAAACCAAACCAAGAAGCTGATTTTTTTTTTCTCCTTGAGCAGACCGTCTTTTTCTCTTTATTGTGTAGGGGGCATGGTGGAGCCTTGTGTGATGCACATGTGTTTGCTACAGGAAGCACGGGCAGGGCAGAACCAGCCCCAGGCACCACCGTGCAGGGACTGCACCACCAGCCAGCAGGCACGGCAGCACAGTTATTTCCAGGGCCAGGGTGGCACCAGGTGACTCTCCTTTCCTCCGCCTGCCAGTGAAGTTCGTAGCATTTAGGCAGATTTCTCTGGCCAGTGGCTGGACAGCTGGAAAGGTAACTGCTCTGTGCCAGGCAGCTGCTCCCCAGGACCCCCCAGTGCCCCTGCATGCTTCTCATTCACACTGGCACGGACCCGCTGCTGGGAGCGACGTGCTGGAAAGCTGATCGTGGTGTGGCCTCCTACAGCCCTTGGAACGTGAAGATGCCTATTAAGTCTATCTGCTCTTTAAATGGGGTACAGGCCCATGTTGCTCCCCAGCCCACAAGTCAAATGAGTTTGTTGGGCACAGCAGGTCCTGAGAGCTGTCATCGAAATGGGGATTTACTCATCCAAGTGAGGGGAGAGCTGACAGTCAGGGCTCGGTAGCCACAGTCAGCTTTGTCAAGTCTGTGCTACAGCTGCCAGAACATGTTGCTGTTTGAAAATAACTTAAAAGTTCAGCAAAAGAAAGGGAAAAAAACAAAAAACAAAACAAAACAAAACAAAAACAAACAAAAAAAAAACAGTTGGGCTCATTTGCAATCACAGTGAAAGATGTATTTGCTTTACATTACTCAAAGATTAAAAGTGCTGATAACGGAAGAAATCTTACCTGTGGCACTTTCAGTTAACTGAGAAAAGTTCAGCCAGCAGTTAAGTTGCTGAGAGGGAGGAGAGCACAGATTACATTTCAAAGGAAAATTCAAGCAATGCATTAACAACTATTAATGTGTGTTATTGTTAAAATAATCATATTTATTATGGTCTAGCCTAGGGAGTACCAGCAAAAATGGAAGCCTTGTTCTGGAGACTGTAGAAACAAGCAAACAGTAGGTGGTCCCTGGCCCAAAGGGCCTGCAGTCTAAATAGTCGTGGATGGAGTGGATAAAGCACCCTAGCACAGTTAAAGAGTGGATGGCAGAAAACACTGTTGGTTTGCATCAGCTTTGCAAGGGCCTGGGAAATCTCTGTTGTCCAGTTCACCTTCCAGTGTTTGCTGTAGATATGTGAGGGCTTCTGTATGATCCTGATTTAAAACAAGCGAGCACACAGATGTGAAGAGTAGTTTTTTATTGCTGGTGTTGGTTTTCATAGTCATAGTGGTGGGATAATGTGATTGCCACTGCAGTGTGAGCCACCGGCTTGGTTTCCCACTGCTATGCCTTAAGAACAGAAGAATTTTACACCCACTTGCATAGATATAAACGTCACCCATAATTCAAAGCAGCAGTTGTTTACTTGACACTCAAATATTTTTAGTTGTGTTCTGCTTATTTTAATCAGCCTATTCTGCTCGGGCAGTTGTGTCCACGACTGTGCACTGTAGTAGAGGGTTACAAATTTCATTGGTGAGTGATTCTAGTCTCCTAGGTCGATTAGTAAGTGTACCATTTTGAAAAACAACCTGACAAAAACGAACCAAACGGGTCTTAGAACAGTCTCTTCCATGAGTAGTTCTCTGTCCATGCCTGCCATTACAAGGAGCTATTTTAAATCTTGTCTTACAAATTGAAGTTCCTAAGTACGTATTCCCCTTGTGCTTTTCGTTATGCAATCATGATAAGTGACCGCAAATAAAGAATAAATTCAGTGGAAGGCATTTTGAAAAGCTTAGGCTGGAGGTGTATCCCTACTACTCAAAGGCCTGCATGTGTGAGGAGAGATTTGCTAATACACCTGTGCTGGTAGCGTTCTGTGGGGAATGTATGTTTTACTGGCACAAAGAGGGCATTTGCCACTGCCTTACGTTTAGACCAGGTGCATCACCTGTAGGGCTTTTTATGGCTGGATAGTTGTGGCTTAACTAGATCCAATTTGGGATCTGGTTTAGTTAGGCAAGGTTGAGGTTTCTCCCTTTGCTCCCCACACAGGGCCTCACAGGGCTGGCTGGGCTAACCTGGAAACTAAAATGATGTGTCAGCGAGGCACAAAAAAGATGGTGTTTGTAAGGGGGGAGCTGTGGCTTAGGAGATCCTGTCCTTTGTTTCACCTGCAGGGGATGTAGCTGTGTTGTCTGCAGCATTGCACAAGAGAAATTAGGGGGTTCTTCCACCCTCCCACCTGGTGAGGAGGGGAGCAAAACCAGCTCTGTAGCTCCTGCTTTCTCCCTTGTACTGTGATTGCACTATAGATAGCAGAGGCCCCTTATCCTGCCTGTCTTCTTTGAGTTACAATTCACCCAGCTCTAATTATTAAAAAATAAACAAGCTTGTAACTGTTTAAGAGCTTTAGATCCCCTAAATGACAGGGAAATAGCCCCTGAACACACCGAAATAGTCTCTTCTATGTCCGCCTGTCCTGGCAGCAGACAGAAATCTTCATTAGTGGGTCACTCTGACACAGATCCCGTAACTTAAGTGCTACATTACATTAACAAGCAAGTCAACAATAATATTAGCAATAAATGAGAAATTAAATTCCTAGTCATCCATCCCTCTGGATTTCCCAGTGTGTCTCTTGTGTTTTTCTTGTTTTGATACTAAGCATTTCAAAGCAAGAAGTGTCTTTATTTTGTGTCTTCTGGTGTGATCCTAACCCATTAAAACAGATGACAGTACTGCTGTTGACTTCAGTTAGCAATTATTGTAGAAAAGAGCACGTGTGATTCAGCAATTAATCATAACCACATACCCTAATTTTAAAGAGGGGGGTATAAAATTGAACTTTCCTGCTGAACTGATTATAATTTGGATTGTTTTTCCAACAAAATAGATAAAAAAGCTAATTTGCATTCAGTTGGTCTAGAAAAGTAAAAGTATTTCAGTACTGGGAAGTGAGGGAGTCGCCACTGCTAAGCAACAATAAAATAAGATGTTTTGTACATCCTAAGAAAACTCTAAATGTGAGTACTCCAAAGCACAGAACTGGAGTATTTGGCTGCTAATTTTAATGGGAGATGTGGCTAGATCCTCAAATGGCTAGAGAGCTAAGATATTTAAATTGTTTTGCCTATGTTTTCTGTTGATACATGTATATTGGAGCACTGCTTTGTTTATTTTTTTCAGATTACAGCAGTAGATTAGTTACAGTATGCGCTGGAAAATTGCTTATTGGACTCTCCTGATCAGAAATCACTGATTACGGGATACTATCTATAGTGCTTTTATTATGAAGACTGTTAAAGACTGAACTGAAACCACAGCCCTGTTCCTTTCAGTATTAATGCCCAGAGTAAACCTGTCTTGTTCCTGAAAGGTTAGTCTTCAGTGCACTATTTCTTGATTTTGTCTTGCCAAATGTATTCACTGAATTGCACTGGTGACTTGAGCATTTCCAATTTTACTGCCTCTCCATCCAAACTGTATCAGCAGTACATTGTAGCCACAGCTGGTACAGATTGCATATAATCAATTATGGAACATTAAGTATTACAAATATAACAATGTAAGAAAGGGAGAACCTCAATGCTGAGTGCTCTCCGGGCACATGTGTATAATTAAATACACATTAGACCTTCCTGAAAGGAGAGTAGTGTGGTCAGCCCTGCCACTGGTGTTGGGGCCAGGTGTGCTGATGGAGATGGGCAGCACTAGTAGGTTGTGGGCAGTGTGCTCCTGCTTGCTGCTCCTCTGGGCAGCAGCCAGCTCCTCTGGCTCCCCAGGAGCAACTAGGCCATGGTTCCCTCCTCAGCATACGTCCAAGAGCTCAGGAGATTAATTCTGTCCCCCCGTCTCCAAAGGCAATGCTGATGGTGGCATTTAATTGTCATTTGGGATAGCTACTTTGTTAGTAAAACTGGATCAGTATGTGCAAAATGGAACTACAAAATGAAATATGTGGGTCATTAATGAAAACGTTGCATGTACACAGAAATATTTTGAGTAATCTGAGAAATGCAGGTTCTTTGTAGAATGAAAGCAGCATGTGAGATATAAGGGAAGATTATATATTTCTGTGGATAGGAAGAGCTTGTTCCACTATGTTAGTGGAAATAAACATTTTATAGGGAATATTAATTTACATTCTTTAGGTTGCAGACTGGGAATAAGCTGGGGCAAGTTATTCTGTCATAGTTTTGAACCTTTTTTGGAACATCTAAAACTCACACCTGACAGAAACAGGGTATTAACCTAGGTCATCTTACTGAGGCAGAGTAAGAGTAGGCATGTTTTCAAGGGCCTACATGATACCAAATGCTAAAATGTTACCTTATTACTTCATTGTAGGGTTTGGGGGGATATTGCTTGGTTTGTTTTCTTTCACTAGACTTTCTCTCAATATAAACTTTTTTTTTTTATGGCTTCCTTAGATCTACGGACAAGTCTAAACCATATAAAGTAAATATTTATAATCTTTAGATATGTAGATTTTAGCTATCATGTTTAGTTTTTGCATTCTTTCTTCCAAGCTGTTGTTATCCCATGTATTTTTCCACTACATATGGAGTCAATTGTTTTCTTTTCCACAACTGCCAACATTTACCTTTGAGTATCATACTAGTTTTACAACCTTTGTGGAGCCTAATGAGTTCTTTATCTTTTTGTTGAATCCAGCTAAACACCATTGCTAAAGTACCGATAACTCTGTCTTCCAGTTTTTAGCACTGCTATTGCAGTGAGGTCAGCATAACATTTTCCCTGTGGGTCATAGCTTGCTGACGAGTGTGGAAATTTATAAATTGCTGGAATTGTGATGTCAGTTAGTAATAAATTCAAGCAAATGTGATTTTTTTTTTTTTCAGCTGGTATAGCATATTCATTCAATCAGAATTTATCCAGCATGTGATCTACAAAGTTAGGCAGGGCTGGTTGGAAGCAATAAAATGAGTAAATGAGTAAAGCTATAGGAATATGGGCTTTGTGATCTGGCCAATGAATCAGTCTTCAAGGGGTGATCCTTTGCAATAACAGCCTCAAGCCTTCCATTATGGGCATCTCATTAACTTTATCACTCAGGTTTGTAACCTTCTTTTTCAGTACAATTGCTGATCCCACGATCTGATCACTCTGGTCTTGCTTAAATTGACCATACTGACCATTTCTTACAGCTGTTCCAAGCTTTCAGCGAGTCATAAAAATTGTACTCTACTATAAGAAACCACACTCGAGTGTACATGTGTGAATTTATTGCATGGGAAATGCACATCAGATTATGTCTAAGTGGTTTTGAATATATACAGAGAATTCCTGAGCACTTAGTTGTTCTGTAGAGGGCAGTTTGAGTCAAACTTGTTTGTCCCTGTAACTCCCGTTGGGCTGTTTGTTAAGCACTGAACAGCAGTGTTCTCAGCATGTGGTCTGTAGATGTCTGGAGGTCCATTAAATATCAAAAGATATTGTGAGAGGATTACACATTTCAAAAACAGAAATAATGCAGTCCATGCTGATGTTCCCACATTTGCAAATAAGCAAAAAAATGTGAGGAAATAAAAGTGGCAAGTGATTATTTGATATTTAGCCTAAATTGTATTAGGTGATAGAAGTGAGACATTGTGCCAGCACTGAAAAAGTAGCTTCTGGATTATTTTCAAGAAGCCTGGCTTCTCCTTGGTGCTGCCAGGTTGAGGGAGGTGGATTTGCCTATAAGTCAAAGCAACCTTGCATACCCATACTCACACACTTCTGTTGTGCCTCTCAAAAAGGAGAGCTGGAAAAGGTTCAAAGAGGGTAACAAAGAGAATGAAAGAACTTCCCTACAAACAGCTTCAGCACAAGCAGTGACTCAGTAGACCAGAAGAGGTGACTCAGGGTGGACAGGGTTAATCTGTAAAATCAAGTTGCACAAAGAAGGTGAGTGAGGAGCAGCAGCTCACTGTTTCTTCTGCAGTAGTTTCAACTTCAGGTCAGAGGGTCAAAAAAAAAAAAAAAAAGGAGATAATTCTTCATACAAGATCTAGGTCAGCAATGAAATTCTTGGAAGATACAGGGGAAGCTAAATGCTTACATAAAGTCGGAAAGCAAACAGACAGGAGAAAAATCCCATGTTATATACAGAGGCACTTCTGGCTTCTGGCTCAGAATGCCAAGCTGCAAGTTGCTTGAATCTGAGAGAACTCTCTTGAGTTGTCCCCACATTTGTCCTTTGTGGCTCTGGGGTGGCCTGGCCTGGCATGCCATCTGGGGCCGTATTGCTCTTCAGTGTTTTTTCTTGTATGGCCTGCGGTCTCCTTGTTATTTCACTCCTGCTCTTCCAGCTGTACGTCTTTCCTTGGGATCCTTGTGCCTCCCAGTGCTTTCCTCCTAGCCCAGACATCCTCTGTTTGCTAGATATTAGAGAGGGCGATACTGGGGCACGTTCCCTGTCCCTAGAGTTTGTGGAGTATTTTAGAGGAAATTTGTTTTTTCATAGAGAAGCAGCTCACTGTATAGATGTCAACAGGGCTCTGGCAGCGTTTGAATTGCTTTGATTTGCTTGCACCTATGTGTGCCAAAATGTATTTAAAAAAATGAAAATACCAGTTACTTTATCTGGCACAGCTGTCAGGCTATTCTTACCTCTCTGCTGTGCCTTTTACATGCCCATTACATCTACCTGTTGTCTCTGATTTTCTATGCTAAGCAATCTCTTTGAGGAACTGTTTTCAAACAGCCAGTACTGTGGAACTGAGACCTGCGAATATTGCGACCAATAAATAATATTATAGCTAGGTAATTATAATGTGATACTAATTCCCTTTAAAAGTGCTTTTGTGTCAACCTCAGAGTGTACTGTGATTATATATTGCATAGATATTATGGTATGAGAGCAGTTCATTTTGCAACTGCTGCATCTTCAGGAGCTTTCAGGAAGATGTTTACAGGAAAAGGAAACACAACCAGGAAATAATCTGGCAATTATTGTATATTCCAATTTTTGCTTTCTTTTTACAGTAGACTGATGTAGTATTGATCTAAAGATTTGCAAAGCATTGTTTTGAGGCTCAGTTTTGCCTTTCTGGCTCAGAAATTCATATCCATTCATATGAATAGCAGTATGTGCAATCAAGGCAGAATTGCCAGAGGCCTGTGAGGAGAAGTGCTTTATACCACACAGTCCAATTACATGTTACCTAGCTAGAGCACTGCAAATCTGATCATCATGCAGTGCTCTAAGCTTTCTGTTTCATTACAGTAACCACTTCGCAGTCATAAGGAGGAGGTGTTATCCATCTAAAAGACTTCACCATGGCAGAACACAGAATGGGTAGATGTTACAGAAAAGAGAGGAAGTCTTGAAGGGTTTGGTGATCAGAGTCACAATGGGCTGGCCACCTTCCAGTTGCGAGGGGCTGCTTATTCAGAGGAGATTGTGCAGTACTGGACTGACACTGCTGTCTCCAAAATTCAGTGGTGGAAGAAAAACAGCGTCAAAGTTATGTTTACTGGAGCAAGTGCCTGAGGAGAGACTGTACCTCAGTCTCTGCTCCAGGTCCGTTAGAGTAAGCTCAGGAATTATGGTCTGGAGCAGGAGCTGTTAGGAGCTCCTAGAATATTTTGAGATAATAATGAGAATATTTTGATATTTCACCTATGTTTGTATATGCAGAAGTTTAGTTTTGCTACCATAAATTCATGAAGGAGTTTTTCAGAACTGGCCTGCTGCATTCCTGGGTCAAGAGAGGACCATGGGACCTGTCTAAAAGGGGTTGTTGCCTTCTCAAAAGGGTGGTTGCTACTCAGCAGAGGCTTAGTAAGATAAAGCCTTAGTAAATCAAGGATCTGCAGGGAACATCTCTGCAAACATAACAAAAGATTGCTGTAATGCAGTGCTTGGAAATCATATTTGTCTGGTTTATCTTTTCACCTGACTTTGCAGCCGGGAGGTGGCAAAATTTTATCTGCCTTGAAAATCAGAATGTGTTTTGCTAGTGACTTGCAATAGATCTGATTAGCTAAGTACATTTAGAGTTTATAATTAAATTTAAAAAGCTGTCCTTCAGCAAACGATCTTGCACCTGTAATTGCAGATATATATATAAATATATATATATATATTTAACCTAGGATGTAAGTTAAACAATCTAGTTTAAGCAAGAAGTCACGTCTTCTGTATAAACATAAGACTCTATAAACTCTTCAAGAGTCCAGAAGCAGTTGGACATATTTCTGTGAATGGGTCTAGGGAGACAATATCGTTGCTTTAGTGAGATTTAGAATGGATTTTACTGATTTACTCTAATCTAACACAAAAATGTACTGTTTATTATGCTAAGCCTAAATCAGGCAAGCTATACACATCTGTCTCACAGAACACCATCACCATGATGCAGCAATTCAACTTGATCATCAACATCGTGGAATAATTTACAACACGTTTTTTACATCTGGCACTGCCTTGTGAATGAAATAAGTATTAACCAGCATAAGTGTACCGCATGCATTCAGTATATCTGCTTGAACAAAAATATGCAGGGTTCAGGATCAGCTGTGCAAGAGCGTGAGTAATTTCTTAAATGAATTAAAAACTACAGATTTCTTTACTCCTACTCTCCTTTTCAAAGGAAAACAAAAGTGAAGTGGAGTTTAGGATGTACTAGGTTCTACTTTAGCCTTGCGTACTAGATTTGGATTGTAAATAATTAGGTACGTTTTTATGCCTATCCTATTAAACATGTAACATAAAATTTATCACAAAGTGACTGCATTTATTTCCATATTGTTACTTAGTTACAACAATTTTTCTGGTTTTGGTGTCCTTTCTGGAACGATGATCAGTCAAAATTATTATGGCCCTTCATTTTGGCTAACAGCATCACATCCAAGCAAAGCATTAACAGATTGTGGTAACATCCTGTTATCTACTTCACAGACTCTGGGAGAGAAATTCCAGTGGAAGAAAGAATGTCTGGTTTTCAAAGCACATTAATTCTGGAAAGGAAAGACTTAAGTCTTTTCATTTGAGTATATTTTTTTATGTGGCTTAAATGTACTGGTGGTGTGATAGAAACCCCAATAATAATAAATGAGAATTAACAGAATTAACTCATTTTCTTTGCAAATGTTCTTTTGGGTGTTGATGATTAGGGGAGTTGAGCTCTCGGCTCCCCTGAGGGGTGAGGGGTGTTGGTGTCATCCCCTCATGAGGCGTGGGTGAAGGCTGGTGCGCGTGCCACACTTCTGCCTTGGAGAGGAATCCCGCTGCCTGCCTTTTCTGTCCTGTAGACTCGTTATTCTTTAAACACCCTACTGGGATGATGTAGCAAGGTCAAGATGGATCATGTTGACATCGGAGGAGCTGAAAAGAAGTTGGTCTGTAAAACTGATTGAAAACGAAAGAAAAGTCTTTGTTTACGGGTGTTCTGAGTCATCAGAAAGTTACAGAGTCATAAAATTGGGGATGGGTGGAGAGTCAGACCTAAGGCATGTTAAAGATTAGTGAACACTAAAGACAAGCTAAGGATCTGCGTATTAATAACAGATCAAATTCATGTCTCAACTGTACAGCCAACCATATAGGTTGTATCATTCATCAGGCTTAGGACTTGAGCAAGGAGGTAAGAAAAGGAAAAATACAGATCCCTTGTTTCTTGTGAGCAAATTGTCACTAAGTCCTTTGAATTCTGTGGACTTAAACTAATGTGAAAACAGATGAAACATGCAAATATTTCCTCGAGTAATGTAATCCTCAGACAAAGGTAATCCTACCTTTATTCCAGGAAGAATTTTCTGAATTGAGTCATGCTTGAGTGTCACCCTCCACTCATGGCAGTTTCTGGCAACTTCAGAAGTCGCTCCTTTGCAGGGCAACGAGAACTGAGGCCATGAGATGAAATCATGTCTTGGAGTCCGTGGAGACATCTGGCTTCTTGTTGATTTTGTCAGAAAGTGGAGGGCATGAGTCTCATGGACTCACTAGTCTTTTATCTTTCTGATTTGCTCAATTTATCTAGCCAAGACTTAGAAATGAATTTCTAGTTTGACCATAACTGTAGCTCCTCTATACCTGATAGAAAACTTGCATTCATGTGGATTATCAGTTATATGTCTAAATCTGTGCAATCTGATAAATAATGTTTAAGCTGATTCACCTCAGGTATAGACCAGTTTACAGCAGTGGGACTTTGCTACCCTGCTTGGTGAAATTACTCCATGCCTAGACCACAAGAATTGATGTCAGAACTCAGTGATGGCGTGGAAACTTACTTAGAATTATTTTCCTGCTGTATGTTTTTTTCTTACATCTTACAATTTTTCAGCACGCTTCTGCATAGAGTACAAATATATATTCTAAGTATTTTTCCTGTTATTTCTGGAGAAAACATTTTGGAAATCTCTTAAGCCTTGTGTTTTTGGACTGCTTCAATATTCAGCTTTATATAGGTCATACTTAATTAGTAGCTTACTTTGTTATGTTTTGCAGAATAGATTCTGACACAATGTTTCTCCCTTTCATCATTAGTAGAATTGATTGATAATTAGCAGGAAGATAGCTGAATGAATACAAAGATAGTATGTTTATTGCTCAGTTTGATATGCATCTCATCCCATTTTGCTTTTAAGCATACAGTTCAGAAGAATTGAATTGGCACAGCCCTTGCTTCCCTCTTCTTGGGCAGCGTGTTCAGAGGTACTCTGCTGTTTGTGTCACAGACGACCCTCCCCTCTCAGTGCCAGGAGCTGTTGCGTAGGTGCCATGGCAGCATTCCCCTCCAGCCCGGTGAGCTTCACTGGGTTAGGACCAGAAACTCTGTGCAATAGATTGTGCTGTAAAGTAAGTCAAGTCAGGCTGAGGCACTGGGTAGTCTACCGGTTCGGGTGGAAAAGATTTACTTTGTTTTATCTGCTGGATGTGTAATCCCCTGCTCAGAGGAAGTGACAGCGTTCACAGAACCAAAAGGCCGCTCTGCAGGCTGAGGACGTGCTGCTCTGCGCAGCAGCAGCAGGCCTCTGGCAGGTGCGTAAGCGGGTGGAGGGAGACGGACCAGCCTGTCTGTGCTACCTCGGTAGTGCCAGGGATGGCAGAGGAACTTGCTAATGATAGCTGAACTCAAATCCGATTTGCTATTCTACTGCCAATGTATCCGACTGTTGGACACACGAGTACTGAAATTATGCATTCTCGGTCCCATGGTGTCTGGCTGGAACAATTGCGGTGCTTGTTCTGTGTTCCGCACACTGTTAGACAGCCGAGTCTTTTAATGCAGTCAGCTGAGCTGTATGTCCACACTGTTCTTTATGCGCTTTATTTTATAGTTGCGCACACAGAAAATGATTGAATCAATTAGCTCCTTGTCTTGCAAGCAGGGCACAGCTTTCCAGAAGAGCTACAAGGGTGTGTCTGAGAGTGAGACAAGCTGGAGATTTCTCTTCAGCAGTGCGTGGGCTGGTTTCAAGTTACTCCATATTTTATTGTCTTCTATTTGCTGAACCTTGGTTTCAAATGATTGCGCTCATTTGCTTTGCTTCTTAAAGGTGTAGGTTCTTTGAGCTCTCCCAGCCCAGCACAAGGAAGTACATGTATGCTGGCTGCATCCTCCATGAAGCCAGATAATGGCTTTCACCTGGGGGTGTGTACAGGGAGCCAAAAACATACGTTGTTAATGATACACAGTGCATAGATCGAGGGGTTAGGCAAGCAAAAAATCTATTGGCGGTGTGTCTTGGATTACAGGGCTTATCTTCCCTGCATTATTCTTCAAAGAATATCATTACTCTAATGAGTTCTTTCTCTTAGTTTTTTGTAATTAATAGGGGGCAATTTAGTAGGAAGTACTGCCATGTTTTACAGTCCCGTAGGTTTATCATACTTGTCTTACACTGATAGCGTATATGTGTACTTTGGACCCGATGCTCTGCGATGCGGAACGCCCCCCGTATTGTGCTAAATGTATACAGAGAAAAAGGTCATGAAAAATGTATTGCACAAATCAGACAAAGCTGAAGTGGGTTAGACGTTGATAATAGATTAGCTGAGCCAACACTGAAATAGCGAAATCTGTTTTGCTGATTTTTTTGTATTTCATTTGATTCAGCATACTTTTTTTTTCCATGGAAAGTCTGAGGAAGAAGTATCCCCTACTTCATCTGCAGCATCTAATGTAAAGCTTTAAAGAGTTTTCTGCTTCGTGAAGTTCAAGTGCTCTTTATTAATTTGGCCTGTGTCACTGAAGGCTGCAACTATAATTTAAAAAACAGCAGACATAGAGGTGTTGCTAGTAAATGTCTGCAACAGTGAATTCACAAGTGGGCCATATGCTGAGCAAGAGAGATCATTTCATTGCTCTGGTGCTGAGAGTGCTCTGAGATCCTTTGGATGAAAGCACTCCAGTCAGATGAACCATTTTTCCAGTATCATAATTATCATTATCTTCACAATTAAAGAACAGCCAACAAAGAACATCAAAAACAGTATTTCTATTCCTGATGACTGTGAAAGAGGAGCTTCATCTACCTCCTCCTTTGTCTATGTCTATAAGTTAAAGACCAAAATACTGAAGACAATATAAAGAATTCCCATACTAGCCAAACATATTGATAAATGTATTCATGTGTTGGCAGCATAGGTAATTTTCCTAAGTGTATGTGTTTCAAAACGTTTTTTTTTTTTTATTATTATTATTTATTTATTTATTTATTTATTTATTTATTTATTTATTTATTTCCTACCTTTAAATTAACCATTAGGGGGTTATTTTTGTTCTCCTAATAAAAATGGTTTTAGTTTTATAACATGATAAATGAAGGTTCATGTTTTTGATCTATTTGGAATAATGGATTTAAGTGTAGCGTGTGCATCATGGAAAGAGCTTTCCTTGTAGTCATTTGTTTTTCCCCAGATAATGTAATGTTATTTGCCAGTTTTCTTCTTCTGAATCCCAGAGGTTCTACTGTACTTCATCTAAGGTGTCATTTTAAGGGTATGTCTCCTTAACTCAAATTTGAATGCATTATCCAGACCTCATCTGATTATCAGGGTAGCTGGAGAATTCTTTTGGTAAAACAATAGTAAGACATAAAGGTGCATTTGATACCTTTGTGTTAAAACTAAAGAACTTGATGCCAACTCTGAAGTCTTGCTGTAGGCATCTTTAAACCCAGCAGTGCTAAATGAAATCAATCTCTAAGGTCACTTTTTTCTTTCATGTTTAATTGGTAAAGAATCAGTTAATGATCCTAAAGTTCTTCCATATGAAACAGAATAAATGTGAAGTAGTACCAAAGATGTCAAGCTGCATTCCTGGTGAGACACTTTCCTAAAGCTATCAAGGCTTTTCTGCTTCTTGCACTAATCATTAATAACTATGCTGTTGTCACAGCTCAAAAACTTTTCTATTGACACTTCAATCATTTTTAAAGATCTTGAATGTTCGGCGTGTATTAGAGTAACCTTTTGCACTCTATTAAAATTTAAGAACTGCTAGATTTTTAGTGAATGCCCAAGCAACTGGATCATGAAAGCATTACCTTGTGCCAAGGGCATGATGCAGAGCACTGATTCCTTTTTAACAAATAATAAGAAGTTTGACTTTTCATTTACACATTCTGCCAATTGCTAACAAGTTTCCATCTTGTTCAAACACTAGATTGATCCTAAGAAATTGAAAATATTGATTTAACCCTCTGCCTGATTTGTGCTGTGGGCACCTGCTAGTACAGTCTTAGCACATTACAATTGCTTGGCCGTAATTCCTCCGGGGACCACTAATAACTACCACATTTGTCTTTTCATCTTCTGAAATTATGCTAGCAGTTGTCTAAGCCAATTGTGATTCATTTGATACTGCTCTCCTTCAAGACATATTGCAACCAAATAGACTTGCTCACCAGTAATATATCTGATGACATAGTTAGTTCTAGTTAATTGACAGAATGATTCAGGCTTTTATGGATGGCATTAATTGGTCCCTGGTGTCCATGCAATAATTGACCAGACAGTGTAGGCTACATTAGCTTCTCATCCAGTCAGAACAGTGGTAAGATGAGGTAAATGTGGTACAAATGATAAAATGGCTATATTTTAAATCAAACATTTATAAACTATAGAAGTGGGAGATTGTGGCATCAAGAGGGTCTGAATAATGGGAATACATAAAGGTCCACATTTGAGGGTTGTATTTTCTTTTTTCTTTTTTCCCCCCTCACACAATTAACACGTGGTAAGTCACATTTAGATGCCTTAATGGACTCTGAATCGTTGTTCAATGTGTAAAGCAAAGTAGATGGAAGGAAGGGCTGCTAGTGCTGTTTCAGCTTCTGCGTGTTTCTATGATGCAGTTTTAAGCCTGGTGTTAAGCGTTAGAAGGAAGTTAAAGGCGGGACAGCCCCCTACATTTACAGTAGGCCCTTATTTTATTTCATTTTTCCACAGAGAAAAGAAGAGTATGACATATTCTGGGTGCATAAGAAATACAGAGTTTAGGGATTAATAATAATTGTAATTTGTTACAAAAAGAGAAAACAAGAAATGCTCAGTCAATACAATACTGCCTTGCTGCAGTCTTTCTGGAAAAGGAATCATCCAGTGATTTATCAACTCTTATTTTTTCTTACTCTGTTCTGTTTTAGAAAATCAGAAAGATAAGCAAGGAGGGGCTTGTGGGTGTGCCTATTGGACTTGCAGTTTTAGAGGAATGTAACTGGTACTGTTGAGTTTTTGAGCTGGGGCAGTTTGAGGGATATTTGTGTCACTGGCCTGTCACGAGGCTTACAGTGTGCTTGTCATCTGAGGCTGTGCTCTAAGTACAGATTTTTAGGTCATACAGGAAGAAAATTTAATAAACATCAACTGGAGAAAAGAAAGAATTGGTGGAAGGTTATTCACCTCAGTGTATTGTCCAGTGCATTGCCCAATATAATTTTTAGTGCCTTAACATAGGGCATTCCTTGGAGCTTGTTTTAAGTCTTGCCTAATATCTAAACTTTATTAAGATCATCTCACCATGTGTATTTTCACATATTGAGTTAAAATAAAGAAAATCTCCTTCTGCTTAACTTTTATTTTTATGCAATTCACGTCTTCCCTCATGCTGTGGCTGCAGACCTCTTTTGCAGCAGCCACAGGGCAGCCCCTGCCCCCCCGCCCTGCTCTCCCCACCTGTTTAGTCAGCCCCTTCTGCTCCAGCAGCAGTGGGGGCATCCTGCCACGCATTCCCCCTGTAAGTGTGATGTATGGCTGGGGCTGGCCCACAAACCTCTCCACACACAATGCCCACAGTTCTCTAGATCACAGCTTTCTGAAGCACACGAGAAGTACTTGTTCCATGATTTGTAGGAAATGAGTATGTCAATAACAGGTAGGTTGAACTGCTTTGGGAGTAGTCTCTGTTCGCAATACAGAGATTGCTGTATTAATGGAGAAAGCCAGCCATCATCAGCTTTGATCACTTTATTCACTTGTTATGCCCCTTTTTGCTGCCCTATACTTTTTGCTTAAATCTTTCTAAATTGTGAAGCTATCACAGCATTGATCGTACATTCCTTCAATATCTAGCTGTAGAAGGTACTGCCAAAACCGAACAATAAATACAGTTGCCCGGCTTTAACTTTTATCAATTGTTGAATGTCCTGAACTCCCACTGGCTTCAGTTTATCAGTGGGAATTGAGGACATTCAGAGATTGCTGGGAGACTTGGTCTTTACACCATGTACATGCTGATTGCAATGTCTCCTCTTCGTTGTAACTTCTTCACAAATCAATCTTTCCAATCTACTTGTAATTTACTGCTCTTCCAGATGCCTTCAGCATGCTGTTTTTTTTTTTGTTGTTGTTGTTGTTGTTTGTTTTTTTTTTTTAACTGAACCCTGCATTTGCGTTGAAGGTTGTATGGGGTGATAAAGAAAAAAAAATTGGAAAATATTGTGCAAAGAAAGTCTTCTGGAAATGTGTCTATTTCCAGTGAAATGTATCCATTTCTTTGTTCTTTGTCATCCAAACTATGTTTGGATGAGTTTGTTCCTAGATGAAGTGGTAGAATTTCTTTGTCACTGAAAAAAGTATTGGGTGCTAATGCTTGAGGTCTGTTCCTGCATCACTCAGTTGGTGCTTCTGTCTTACTGGATATAAGCGTGTAACATCACTCGGTTTAGTGTAATCTTCCTGGGAATACAAGAGGTTTTATATTCCATATGTCACTTTAAGATACGATCCTTCATAATACTGGTTTTGTGCAAAAGGACATTATTTCTGGATAAAGAACCATGCCCACTGGTAAGGTCAAATTTAATGTAATCTCTTATTGGATGTATTGGATTTTGTGCTGTAGAAAGCAGCCTGAACTTTCAGGCCAACGATTTTTACTGATCCCAGTATTGAATGCTAGATGGTTTTGCTTCCCACATTTCAGGAAAAAAACAACCAAACAAACAAAAAAACCTCCACACATTTATATGAGAAAAAAGCGGATTTTTAAAAATGTATTTCATGACAATATTTAAAAGAAAAAAGTATTTAAAAGCAAGCTCTTGATTATATACACAGCTTAAAATGCCACTGACAACAACTTGAATGTAACCTTTCAAATTCCAAGGAACAAGACTGACCTTAAGCGTGGATATTAAGCATGCCTAATTTATATAATTTGTACTGGTTTTAAGCTTCTCAAATTAGAGTACTTTATAATAGTTAATATACATTAGTTAATAGAATTTATTCATTCCTAAAGCCAGATAAATATTTACTTCAAGTTACTCCAACATAAAGATCTTAAAAAGAAAATAATAAAAAAAAATCATAAAGCCAGGTTTCTGCTACCTTCTGTACTCAAGCACATAAAACTATGAGCTTAGAAGAGAACATCTTTTAGAAGAGGTAAACTTCTTGATCCAGTTTGGTCTCTGTTGTTCTTTTATGTGATCTTTACAGCTTCTTACTAAAAGGATAGCTGATCTAGCAGGGATGAGTTTTCTTCAACCACAGTTTGCAATCAAATGTCATAAGCAGCTTGGTTTCAAATTCAGATTTGAATACTACATTGAAACAGGACTCCCTCTTGAATTTCTCATTTGTCAACGGCTCCAGAGTGGTCCACAAGTGTTTGTCTGTCTGTCTCAGTTCTCCACACTAACTTCTGCTAATCCCTTCTTGGTGTTAACCAAACTGGAGTGAGGTGATGCATATGTTCTTTAGCATATGTTGTTTTAAGTTCCTGGAAAAGATAGGTAGTTAGATGGGAAAGAGACCCTAGTAACTTCTTGCTGGAGAAAGGCTGAACAGAGCCCTCAGGAGAAACCAGGATCCTTGCAAAAGCTCTCATTGTTGGGACCCAGAGCCGTAGGAAGCCAGCTCTCCTTGGTCCTGCTTGCGGCTCACAGAAGTACATTGGCAGCAATGCAAGGACAACTCTTAATTTAAGAGATAACATTGACAGAGTGGACTGTGGATGGAGGATAACATTCCACAGTTCTTTGGCAAAGGTGGAGATCAAGCAAAGGCATTTTCAAATAAGAGACCTGGATCCTGCCACAGCACAGTTCCTGTGGCTGTATGTACACTGCCAGGCGCCTGCCTGGTGGCTGTGGGTGGGTCAGTCTGCTTTCTCTCTTGTGCTAACACCCCAACATTTACACCTCTCCCATGGCAGGCAGGAGCCTTTAGGAATTGTGTTTGCGAAGGCACAGAAAGAGGGCAGACTGATACCTGTTTTCTGTGGAGATCCACTTTCTTGGACACACGTCAAAGTATTTGCATTGCTTGGAGAAAAAAAAAAAAAAAAAAAACAAATAATTCAGGTGTATGTGTTTGCAAATTAAATTTTGAGAGCTGCTAATGCTGTTGAGCTCATATTCACACTTACTTACTCTCATCTGCCATCTTTTTTTTTTCTTTTAATCTGGGGAATGAAAGAGAGACCTTTGTCCAGGTAAGAATGGGAAAAGTTGTAAACAAAAGCCTGCTATAATGGAAGCTGTTAGCAATAGGAAATAAACACTAGGATGGAAAGATCTGATTTACTGAATTTTAAAAACTTTTCTAAATTGGCTTACATTTTAGTTGCTGTCTTTAATTAATCCATTGGAAATGAAAAGATGAAGGAGAAGCCAGAGTGATCGTTTTCAAAGCACTGTGATGTCACTTTTGTTTTCCATGCATTAACTTAGGTTTTTAACAAGACTGGAGTATCAAGCACTGACAGGTGCTGCAGGCACTCTGGATGAGTTTCGTTAGCTAGAAGAGGTTGAATACTCAGGCGGTTCAGTTTCAGTCATGATACTGCAGCAAGGCAATGATTTGCCCTGTACAGATTTCAAAAGGTGTTTGTCCATATTGACTTATCCTGAATTTCTGGAAATAATTGCATTGGCTATTTTCTGTTTCTTCAAGCCTGCATGAGTTTGCAGCTATTTGCAGCTGTTGCTGTACCAGCGATTCAATCCCTCTCTTCTGAAGTATGAATATACAGCATGACAGTTTCCGAGGGACCATTTTTATTACTCAGATTTATGCTTTTTTCAGAAGCCGCTATATCATAACTACAAGCCAACTTGATCTGATGTGATAAAGAAAACACAGTTTCAGGGACTTACTATAATGGTTCCCAGACTGTCCTTTTAATATCTGAGGCATATGTTGTATATACCCCCTTTGGAAGGACCATAAGAAAGACTTGAAGACACAGAAACCGTTTCTTGAGACAGTGTACAAAAGCTTATATGTTAAAACTGCCATACAGTCATTTCTGTTGCCACTGCTGTGGGTGACGCAGGGCTTTGCTCAGCCTTCATTTTGCTTTTGCTAAGTATAACTCAGAAGTGGTACTGCTGTGCCCATGGCCCTCCTGTGGTTTTACTTTATAAAACCAGGGAAAAAGTTCTCTAGCTAGAGTGGAGATACTGTCATGCCCCTGGTTCCTTAACAGATACTCTGGTTGGTTCTGGATTTTGAGCAAACCTGTTTTCCTTGCTCCCACCCAACATCTTGCTGCTGATGTTCTTCCAGATATAGGATAGAGGGGACAGTTCTGCTTTGGACTCGGCATCTCCCATTCAGTTTTCATCTTCAGCAAAACATTCAGGTTAACATCACTTAACAAAACACCTGCTTTGAAACCATGGCTTTCACTGTAAATAAATAAAAATCAGTGGGGACTATTCAGCATGAGCTTTATGATGGTTGTATCTCTATCTTCATTTCATCACCATTTTGTTTGATCTTTGCATAATTCTGTTTCCTTTTTTAACAACAAATTAACTTGGGAACAAAAATTCACTCCCTTGCATGAGGTTTTCTAGCTTTAATTCTCCTACTGTTCTCGTAAGACCTGGAAAGGTCATTAATTAATTGCAAGGTGTTTTTTTTTTGCACCCATTCCCACCTGAGGGCCTCATGCCTGAGAGTACAGCAATCCCAAGCAGCCAGAAGAGAGATCTTCCTGCTGCAGCTTTGCAGAAGGTGTCTGTGAGGTGGGCTTTGCGTTTGTGTGCCTTTTGTCATGGGATTGCCATCTCTGCAAATGCACTGCTGGATGGTAGGTTGGTCCCTGTGCAGGGAGCTGGTTCTGCTGTTTGTGGGTGCTGGTACAGTGGGACAAGTCCCTCCCAGCCATCTTCTGGTGCAACAAGTTGCATTTACAGCTACAGGAGAAACTTGAACTTGCTTTTCCTTTTAGCTTCCGTGTTCCTTTCAGATCACTGTTTTTACCTTTAGAGCTGTTAAGAGAAATGTTGTCGCAGCAATTCTCCCCCCCCCCCCCCCTTCTGACTGACTTTCTAAAAGTGAGACATCACTGCTTGGCAGAGGCAGGTTTTCTGACTGATGCGATGCAGCAAGCTGCAGGGATGCAGCTTGAGGTATTACTGTTGACATCAGTAAGATCAGCATTAAGCCTTTGGGGAGTGCTGCAGTACAGTCTCTCATATGGCTTAAAAAGAAGGGAAAGGAAAGGAAAAAATAAAGAATCTCTTTAAGTCCAGGCAAGGGGGCCACACATGATTTAATGATAGATACTTCTTAAAGCTTGTTTGCGTTTGGGTGATAATGTACTTTAGTATAGTTGGGGAAATGAGAAACTTCACACATAGCATCTGGAAATCCTTGTGGCTCACTACCCTCCTTGACAGCCATAATGTGGCTATAAATTCACCCCAACAGAAAACATATAACTGCATCGGCCATACCAGAAACAGCCTTTCATTTTCTTTTAAATGAATTTGTTGTTTTAAATCTCATCTTTTTTATAACTTCATATAAAAGTTTGTGAGCCTCAGAGGTAACTAAGTGTATTTTTACTTCTTGGGCTTATGTCTTATGGAAAATCAGCCTATGGCTCAATTTAGCATCTGGAGGGGTCAGTACTGTTATATTCATGTGTTTCACAAAAGATGAAAGGACATTACTATTGCAAGTGCTCCTGATAAGTCTCTGCAGCACTACTTTAATCTCTTCATGCATATATTATCATAGCTTTACCCAGTGTCAGGTGAACCTTCTTTGGCCAATGCAATGACCATTTCTTTATGCCTTTGAATTGCAAAAACCTAGTGTGCTAAAACACTGATATTGGTGCGATTGCTAGGCTGAGTATGGACTTGCCATTTGCCTTGGTGAAAAAGCTTTCAGGACCAATACATGTACTGAAAAAGATTGAAATATAGCAGAGTGTTTGGAAATTCATAAAACTGAGAGATCTGGTGCCAAGTGAACTTGACAGAAATTTAGGTATTGCACTCTGTAGATTGCCTGTGTTTTAGCACAGGACAGGATAGTATGCTTGCATGGGCAGAAATTTGTCAATTAGGAAGAGGATGCTGATTGCATAGCCACTGATCTAAAGTACCCTTTTGCCAAGAGGATTCATCTGAATTCATTCAAGTGTCAGCAGGATGAAAGCAACTATAGAGTATTTAACACTTTACAAACTTGTTTCATTTATTGGTCTTTGCTGCTCACCAGTGAAGTGCACGACCACTCCTTCACTCAACAGCACAATTCTCCGCATGGCAGGGTGCATCCATCTGGCCCCTGGCCAAGTTAGAATAAGTAAGATGCAGTAGTCTTGTTCAGGGCTTTGCCCATTAGGTGGTAGTGCCTGCAAAATAACCTTCCCGTTGTGCATGATAGCCTGTGAGTTCGTTAGGTAGGCCCGTACCCTGTGGGCTGACTGGGAGGGCGGTGATCTTTAGAGTCGAACCAATATGGGATGCATGACTATCCTGGAAAGAACTGAGGAATGGGAAGGATTGGTATTACTTGTCCTTCCTGTCTTGAGTAAATATCTGATTTTGAGAGAAGGATTACATGGAAAGACGGGACAGAAGAGTACATAAAGAGCTGTCATTAGAAGGAAAAGTGAAATCCTGTTATGTGCTGGAGATGACAGCTCACCATATTAGCAGGTTAGGCTACACAGACAGATGGTAAAGTCACATGAGAAAACTGAGAGCTTCGTAGGGGTAGAAATCTCTAAGTGGCATTAACAAATGTTGAATACAATTCCATCTTTCTCTCTCTGTGTATTTGAGCTTTCCTTCTGTGCTGCATGAGGTTGCCATGCTCACAGCTTCTACCAGTGCACCCATCGTGTGTCTAGTGATCTTAGCTGTGGGGATTGCTCTGGGACCTGTTCCCCTGCTGTGTCCCAGTGGCAGCCCTGGGCCCACCGCCGCCAGCAAGGTGAGTTGGAGCTGAGGAGTAACGTGTTTCTGCCCCTCCTGAAATGTCCCTTGTTGCTGGTGGGACTGGAAGGTAATGGTAGTTGCGCTGTTGGGGAGGCACATCAGGTAGAAAGGGGGATTCAGCTTTCATGCAGCTTTTCTACCACCATCTTTAGAGACCTAACCTCTGTAACAGGGAAAAACTGTGAAGAGAGAGAAGGAGCTCAACAAAGTAACATGGCAGAGCCGCTACTGGAAGCTGGGTCTCATCTCCCAGCCCCACATCAGTGGCACTTGGCCACAAAGCAACCTGGCTGAAGCGGTGACTCCTAACACATCCTGCCTAAAAGTAAGCAGGATTAAGAATTACGCTGAAGCCATGTCACAGTCCATTACTTATTTATCCAAAACAAAGAGAAGGTTTCCAAATGCATGCTTTTTGGATAAATTCTATGTAAAGGCATGAGTTGGGGAGTGAAAGAAAATTGTGATTTACTATAGAAATAAGTGGTGAAAATATTATAAATAATTGTAATTTTCTTCTAGTTCTCTGGCATGTTATACTCCTTATTTTTTTTTTAATAAAACCCCCCTATCATCTGAAGTAGCCACTTTAAGTATAATAATTTGAAAAGAAAATTACAAATGTTATGACTGTAATGTACTTGGCAGATACACTTCCTTCTGACTTTCCAGGATATTCCTGCAGATTTTGAAAGGCACCAATGGGTGTTTTCAGTGATAATGAAATCAGCAGTGCAATGGTTACACTGTTTAGAGCAGGCTGTGGGCTGCTCAACTTGCTGGAGGCGGCAGAGCCTGGGGGAAGAGGGACAGGAGGAGTCATGGGGGCATTTTTCAAGCTGATGAATGAGCAGGCTATGAGCAACACTTTGAAATTTAAACAAAATGAATTACAGTATTGTATCAGTTGATTACTTTGCTCTTCAGTGTGGTCTGTCATGGCTGTGCTTCAAAAGAGGCAGTGATGTCTTTTGTAACAGCTTGTTGTAGTCTCATACCTGAGTTCGCGATGACAATAGGGTTTCTTTCTCCCCTTGGGCTGATGTCCCAGGGATCCTTCAGGAGTGCGGGGATATCGAACTTCCCTGTCACACTACCTCAAATGTTAGTGGCACAGGCAGGCCCAGCAAGGAGGCAGGAATGGGCAGCTGATGAGACAGGTTCATATCACACCTGGAAGCATGGACAGATCCAACTGTTCTTTCTTTAGGCTAAAAAGAATGTAAGTATTCCCAATTTTAAGCATGTTTTGAGGCCAGGTTTGCAAGAAATGAGTTACTCTCTAGCTCAAGTATGTTATGGGTCTCTCTTGTAGGTTCACAATTGGAGCAAAATACTTTTTGTACCGTAGCTAGGGCTACATTGTTAGCTATAAAATCTCCACAAAATGTTACTTTTTGCTTGTGAAATAACTTGGAAACCAAGGTTAGTGTTGGATGTATCCCAAGCTCTTTCATATGCTGGTCAAATGTTTCTCCACTTGGCCCATCTGCTGTCAGAAACTGTCATCTAACACAAACTGAGTGCAAATACCCTGTATATAATGCAAATTCAAATACCTCTTTGCACCTGCTGTGAAAATAAAGCATCTTAACTGCATGGGACACAGACACCAAATAATTCATAAGCTAAATAAACAATTTTTGTGAAGAGCTGCAGGGAATGCCAGTGCAGAGTCTGTGGAGCTGCAAATGAAGGCAGCTCGCATGGTCCTCCCTCCCCTGCAGATGAACACCCCCGCCCCGGGAACCATCTTCGGCATTGACCTGTTTTTAGACAACCTCTGGATTTGGCCAGATTCCCAATCACTGAGCGAGGGAAGTGACCTGCTCTCTTAAAATCTCATTACTGTAAATGCTGAGTTGAGAAATCATGTCACAGCTTTTCCCATTTGTAATGTCATCTGTCGGAGAAATTTACCTGCTTAATGCTTCTGCTTTGCTCTCTCCTAATGCTGTGGTGGGGCATAGAGGAATATATCCCTGGTGCGACTGTAGTCTGCCATTACAACAGGAGAGGAGTTCAAAGGCATATTCGGCAGTACACGGAGATGTTTTTAAAAATGTACTGCATTTTCTGGAGGCTGTTTGCTGTTTGCAGATTGTATGTGTGGGCCTTAAAAAGAGGGGCACCTCCGTTCATGTTACAAGTCTGCACCCTTGTTTGACAAACAATTCTCAATTGCTCTATGCAGGAGTGAGGGGAGACAGTCCGTGGCTGTTTCCAGAGTTTCTATATGTATTTTCCATCTTGTATGCTTGTTCATACAGATTTCTTTCAAAGTTGCATTGTATAAACAATATAATGCTATATAATGCTATT
Source organism: Oxyura jamaicensis (assembly GCF_011077185.1). NCBI lineage: Eukaryota > Metazoa > Chordata > Aves > Anseriformes > Anatidae > Oxyura > Oxyura jamaicensis. Next base: position 63,563,962 of record NC_048897.1, read on the forward strand.
CTTTAAGGTGAGTCTTTCATTATGTTACTTTGTGCAGCCATTTCTTGGTCTTTTAAGTACCATCATTGTGTGCAACATGTGTTTAGTCAAAAGAAACATGCAGTATTTCAAGCAGCTGCTTTTTACAGTTCTTGAGTTGCAAGCTCATACTCAGAACCACAACAACGTATCAATATACAATTTAAAGTAATTTTGTGGTCTTTTGGATCATTCCTCTCTGAATTCGAAAGCCTTTTTGGTATATATACAAGTTAGAAACATGTAAGCATCAAGATACAAGTACAGCTTAAAGAGGTTAGAACATTGTAGTTATGCAATGCTTTAATATTAAACACGAGGGGAAAAATAATACCGTTGTAGTCATAGTTAAAACTGTTTCCTTAAAAAATAAGCAATAGAAAGCAAACTGTCATCCAGAATTTCTCTTCTGCAAATGAACATTACTTAAACAATCATAATTCCTTTAAAAATGAACTTCATTTTGCCTACAAGAACAAACAGAAATGAAACCACCTACTGAGAAATTCTGTTTTGCTAATTTTTATCTATTCTAATGCAAATAGTGGTTTTAATCCCCTTAACTCATCCATCAGGCATGACAGGTCAGCCAGCCCATTGTCTGTGTATTTGAAGGATTCCTGTCCAAATCAGATTTTTTGTCAGTAGTGCTGGGCAAAAATCTTCCTGTTTCTGAAATTATGTCACTGAAAAATCGTGGCTACCTTGGAAAACAAGGCAGGAATTAAATATGTATGTGGAAGTTGTACAGGGTCTTCACAGATACGTTATTATCTTCACAGATACGTTCCTATCATAGGAAGGAAAAAAAAAAAAGTCAGATTAAGGACATCTAGGTTTTTATGTAATCTACTAAACATCTGTAGCTGATCCAGATAGATGGCAAAGGTCAAGTTTGGAGATTTTTTTTTCCTGTGGGGATTTCTTTGTAAAGAAACAGCCTAAAATTGCTGTTTGTTTTGAAAAGCATTTTTGATTGCAGTCAAATACAGTTTACAGCAAGTAGAAAATAATATAATTATAAAGGAGCAAAATATTTCCACATATTTTTGTAGCATTAAAATTAAACAAGGCTTAGAGTAAATTATAAAACCTTCTTTTGTTGAGACAACCGACACTGACAAAATATTAATTAATGAATATTCAGAGAGATCTCTGGATCACTCTTTTTTCTCTTTGAAATATGGTTTCCCTGTGTTTTGAAAAACTCCGAAGAAGGAAATTAATAAACATAGTTTTCATGGAATTTTTCCCAGCGTGAAGACCTTCCAAACAGAATCCAATGCATTGCATTAGTGTCAGGGAAGAGTTTTGAACCAGATGTGTATATGGGTTGCTTTTGTTGTTTTGTTTAAAACCGAGGCTGAGATAAAACTGAAAGGTTAGGACTCAACATGACAAGAGTGTAATTCCATGCTACCATTAGGTCATTTTGCTTTTGCTCTATAATTTAAATTGTGGTATTGCTTCAACCTGGGATCCTTTTGTTGTTGTTGTTTTTAATAAAACACACAAAATGTTCTTTTCTTTGGGAGTATCATTATGATATAACTTCAAAGAGTCATTGTAATTGTTAGCTCATTAGCATCCAAAAGGATTATTTCAGTTATTTTCTTTCTTGGATCTTTTCTTTTCCCTATCCTCTTGGGCAACCTGGTTACAGTACACTTTGCAAGCAGTTAATTTGTGTATAATACTTAAGTAGCTTATTGTAATCTGGTGCGTGTGTGTGTGTCTCCATGCACACCCACCACTCAGGCAGCCCTCGTAACCCCTTTTTGGAACCCAGGGTCTTTGTCTCATCCCAGTCCATTCCGGAGATGACTGTTTTCCTTTGTGGTCCCTATCCAAATGGAGAGCCAGAGCCTTCAAGTGGGAAGGTCTCAGTGCAGGAGTTAAGCAATGAGCTCAAGCAGATAACAGGCGCTTGGTCAGTTTTCATTGGCCCCAGCCCTGGGGGACCGTGGGGACTTGCCTGTCTCCTCAGCTCCCCAGCAAGTGCCCATGCAGAGAGGTAGAAGACAGTGTTTGATGCGGGTCTGGGGCCAAAGGTTTTTGCTGCAAACCAAGAGAGACGCAGCTCCCATTCTCTCCCCCAGGGCCAGAGGAGCTGACTCCTGCCTTACATTCCTATTACTGAAGGCTGTCTAAACTGAGAGGTCCTACAGATTTGCAGATTTGGGCTAGTGAATGGTAAATTCCCTGAAAAGATCTCTCATCTTTACTTTGAGGCATTGCATATACTTACACTGCTGCTTAAAGGAGAAAAAAAAAAAAAAAAAAAAAAGGCAGAGGGGCATCAAGGAATGGTTTGCATTGGCTCATTTGGCAATTAAAAATACATAAGTGAAAGAATTGGTGTGAACTTGCCCAAAGGGCTATAATAAATAACATCCTGCATAACTAGTACATAAATGTGCTCTATGGTTTTTAATGAAATGACTGTGTTTGTTTTTAGGGTTGTTGGTTGTTGCTTTTTTTTTCAGAAATGTAACAGTTGGAATACAAATAGGCTTATGTTTCTGTAATTGTGGTAAACATATTTTAAAGATTGCTGTTTGATTAACTGTAAATATTACCAGTTCAGAGGTTAAATACTGTTGTTGAAGTCACTCAGGGAAATCCAGCAGAAGTGTAAATATGGCAGAAAAAGCTAAACAATATGGCAAAGGAATATTTGCTGATTTAAGAGTGCAGGATCAACACCAATATTTTTCCAGTGATGCTAAACCTCTTGTAACTGCTAAATTGGATTTGTAGTTGAATGAAGTATCAGCTGCTGTGGGACAAGCCCATAAAGGCAGGACGGCTGGCCTTTTGTAGGCAGGGCTTAAAGGACGATTGATATGTTTTAGCACTTTTCGGATTATTGTGATTAGGAGGAAGCCATTCTGAATGATAGAGAAAAGGGTGTAAAAAACACAGTCCACAGCTGGTAAGCAGCATGTGTTTGCTATAAGGAGAGGTCATGACTAGTTGATCCTGCTGATTCTGGCATTGATTGACAGTAAAGAAAACTTGATATTATGAAGTAGACCCTTCTTTTTTCTTCTCCTTTTTTTTTTTTTTTTTTTTCCTCAAATAAATTCTGTGTCTGTTGTGTAAAGCTGAAGTATTTTAAAAATCTGGAATGCTCAGAGGTTGCAAGCTGAAATGTTCAGAGACACAGCTGCAAATGTGAGTTGTTGAAATATCATCTAGAAATGAGTATTCAACCCAGAGCTGTAAGAACACTAAACAGGAGTTACAGAAAATGAGCTCTGGTGTTTCTGTTTGCCTTTTTCATGTGTTAGTCTTAACTAAAACCCCCTTTGTTGTATAGTAGAAAATACATGCTAAGTAAGTGGAAATTTCAAGTTCACCAGACTTGTTGACTGCATATGCATCTGCTATATCTAAGATACTCAGCAAGGAATAATATTTGTAAAACAAATGTTACCATCAGGAAAACAGTTTAATAATTTAATTTTTATTAAACACCTGCCCCAGAAAACATGCAGGCTATTTCATCTTATCTCCTCTTCCGACTTGGAAACGTAGCTCATTTAGCTGATGGCTTTTTTTTTTTTTTTTTTTTTTTTTTTTAAGGAACCATCCAAAAGCTCACAAATGCACATTTAAATAGTTGCATCTCTGACTCTTTTTAGTGGGGCTGTACCTCTTTCAAAATCTGAGTTTAGCATACCACACAGGAAAGAACACAAGCTTGCCAACTCCCGCTGAGCGTTTTTTCAAGCCTGTGAAAAGAATGAATTATTCAGCAGTAAGCATGCTTACAGCTGGCCATTTGGGAGCTTTGATGTGCGAATCAGGCGGTTGCATGAATGCCCTTATTGTCATGTTATGTGTACACAGTGTGTGAATTATTGAAAATAGTGAGGCCTGAGCCTCATCTGGTAGAGATTACAGTGCAGGCATGCTGGGTGAAGGTCTGTAATTGAAAATCCCCAGATGCTGTTTATTTGGCCTGCGTCACGTGGCCCTGTGCAGAAAGCTTGTCTGAACAAAATGCTGCCCGCCGGGGAAGCGCCACCCAGCCCCCTCCGAAGCCCTGGTGAAACCCAGGGTGCGGGCGACTTAAACACCTGCCCATAATATTTTTAAAAGCTTAAATTAGATTTCCCTATAACGTTTAAATAGAGGATGCCTTACTTAGGGGTTTAAACTGCTTAGCCAGTTGTTGACTTACAGAGCTCTTTAATCTACAAGAGGCTTTTTGTTAGCCAATTTAGCTTTCAAGCGTCTTCAGAAAACGGCACTGGCAAATTTTGGGCGAGCTCTCCCAAAGTCGGCTATTCTGCTGGCAAAATGGAGCAGAAAAGCACCAGGGCCAAGTATGGCGGCAGAGCAGCTTGGCCACATCAGGGCCCCTGCAGCCACCTCCTGATGCAGGAAAAACTCCAAATCAGCCCACGTCCTGCTGATAGCTCCCGTGCACGGACCCTGTGACTAGCTGGGATGTAGATCCAGCCTGTGCTGAACAGCTGAGACAGAGGGACGTAATGCCACTCACAGTGTGCATATGGGCTGCCCAGGCACTTGCCCCAGGCACGGCAAACTCGCCAGTGGGTCCCTAAAGGAGCCAAACTCCCACCAGTTCTCACGTTGGGCATCCAGGCACATGGGCAGCACTAGGTAGCCAGCTTCAGGCAGAGGCGACTGGAGATGGAGTTTACCAAAGCTGACGAGCTTTGCCGTGGTGAAAATACAGTCACAAAGATGACCTGGGAGATGTTTTACAAGACGTTTTATAAGAAGTTCAGCATACAGGTCTGCATCCAGGCTTTGTGCGAAGCATAAGAAATACCCATTTCAAGCCACAGTCTCACAGAATTTGGAGAAATTACCTTTATTTGAAAAAAATAGGCTTTTCTGCTTGGTCATTACTAGATTTTTTTTGTTGAGTATGGAGACTGTTTAAAATTAGCTGTTCATTTTCAATTTACTAACCAAGTTAATTTTCTGTACTTTTCTATTTTTATCACATTTGGATGGTGCTTATTACTGGGAGCCCGGGGGGAGGGGGGCAATGGTTTGATTTGTGTTACTGATGTTCTAAATAAAGCCACCACCCGCCACACAAGCCGGTGTCCCTGCGGGGCCATGATGCCCCTGCCTGTCTGCCCTGCTGCTGGCTGGGGCCTGCACCCAGAGGAGGAGTCTTGGCGTGGCTGGGGCCACATCTACAGCTCATACGGGTCCCAGCAGAGCTGGCTGTGGTGGCATGGAGGCCCACTGAGGGGGTGCACTGAAGGGGGTGCTTAGGAGCCTCGCAGACTTTTGTGGGGGCTGATGGTGAGCTTCTTTAAAGTGTTGTTGGAAATAGCGTTAGTGGGGGAGGTTTCTCCACACAAGGACCCTCTGTTAAAGTAACAACTGCCTCTGGGGGGGGTGGGGGGGGGGAAATGGTAGGGGGTGGGGGGTGGGGGGGAGCCTCCCCACTGCAGCTGCTTCTCCTTATTTAGGACGAGAAGAGCAGAAATGTCAGTCCTCCTTGCCGCCTCTGAGGTGTCTGGGATCATTGTCCTCTCCCTCCTTCAGAGTGATAGGCACATGCTGAGGCAGACAAAGGGGCCCAGCCATTTCCCGGAGGGGCCCAGGTGGGATTTGCGCCACCTTGCCTTGTGGGCAAAGCCTGGCACTGTTTGGCAGCTAAACCCAGTTTTGCCTCCTGCCATGACTGAAAAAGATGTTCTGTTGTTTAAAATGCATCTTCCCTACCATCAGCGCACAGAGAAAAAACATGTTTTGCAATTGCACTTGTGGTACAGAAGGGTATGACAGATGAAGCCTGAATTTAAAAGAAAAAACAAGCGCTAAGAGAAGCCCATATAAAATACTAGTTATGGTCCTCTCCTTATCCTTTCAAGATCCTTGGAAAAGATTGCTGTGCTGTGAAGATGTTTCATCTGACTGGGCACCTTTCCCACCCACACCTCTCTTTCATACCTGAACCAAAACATTCAAAGTATGAAACTGTCATAGCAGATGACAGAAGGAGTTGAACATTTACAGTTCATAAACCTGACCTCTCCTCTTCTACCAGGCAATTTCCCAGATATATCTGTGACAGCGAGAGAAAGGAAGGGTGTGTATGGAAAGTATTTCCACAGCTGAGCTCTTCCTAGAAAAAAAGCAGATCTGTTTTTTAATGGGCATTTTTCACCCTAATGTTTCTAGAGGCCAATTAAAGAAGTTCCTTGAACCTCTTCTGTTTCAGACAATTCTCCTTGCCAAGAAAAGGAGAGTGTTTTTAGGATTATTCAGCCTTCCTTTCTGTGTCCAGTTCTGGGCTCCCCGGTACAAAAAAGAGAGGGATCTCCTGGAAAGAGTCCAGCGGAGGGCCACAAAGATGATACGGGGCCTGGAGCATCTTCCCTAGAAGAGAAGATGCTGAGAGACCTGGGTCTGTTCAGCCTGGAGAAAAGAAGACTAAGAGGGATCTTATCAATGTTTATAAATACATGAAATGTGGGAGACAGAGGGATTTGGCCAACCTCTTTTCAGTGGTTTGTGGGGACAGGACAAGGGGCAATGGCCACAAAATGGATCACAGGAAGTTCCACACCAACACGCGAAAGAAGTTCTTCACGGTGAGGGTGACGGAGCACTGGAACAGGCTGCCCAGGAAGGTTGTGGAGTCTCCTTCTCTGGAGATATTCAAGGCCCATCTGGATGCCCACCTGGGCAGCCTGCTCTAAGGAACCTGCTTTTGCAGGGGGGTTGGACCTGATGATCTCTCGAGGTCCCTTCCAACTCCTACAGTTCTGTGATTCTGTGATTCATTTATCTAAAATCCTCTCTGTGCCTTGGTAGGACTGGAGATAAGATCTTTTCTGTTAGTATCTGTCAGAGCTGGTAAAGAAGAGCATCAGTGTTTGGTAGATAACATAAAGGCTGTAAGCTTTTACTTGGGGACATCTATCTTGTATATGTCAGGCAGTGCTTATGTTTGTGTCTTATGTTTGTGTTTATGGCTTTTTGGTGGTCCAGAACAGCTATTTTGTCTTTTCAGATCATTCTGGCTAGGCAGACAATACTTATTGAGCCTCATAAGGCTTGAATATCTCCTGCTTTGGCTATGCTGGGTGTATATTTCTTTTCTGTGTCGAAAACATGGCTGTAACGAAAACAAGGCTCTTGCCTTGGTCACTTTGTGTGGTTTCTTGTAGAGCTCCTCCTCCTTGTCACATTATTCCATGCCATATTAACTCTTCTTGAGCTGAACTCCAGTTAGACCTCACCTTAAAGGAAGAGATCACATTGCAAAACCACAATCTTGTTACTCATACCCCTGCCAGGCTGGAGAGTGGCTGGTAAAAACCCCTCTTGATTCAAGCCAGAGCACTTCATGGATGGACTGGGGCTCAACTGCAGACAGAACTTGACTGATATTTTGAATAATACAGTCTAGACTTTCAGTGCTTGGTGCTTTTTATAAAACTCTTTCCCTGTTAAGTGGCTGCCTGAGATTCCGAGCTTTCTTTTAAAAACAGATTTTTTAGCTCTCTTGACTTGGAAGAACACTGTGAAGCCGTGAGAAGGTTTAACTCTTCCTGCCTCCGCTGCAGCTGAGGGCTGCACAGGCCTGCCTTAACAAGTAGGGATGGCTGGAGTGACCTGTGCTGTGACCATGTATCCCAAACACGGTCAGTGCAGATTGGTGGATGGAGATGCCAACACATTATTTACATCACCTTTTAGAGTCATTGACTTTTCAGAGTCACCAACTGCTGATAACGACAACCTTAATGGACAGTATAGAGTCATGAAAAATACCAAGCCTCTGTAAAACTCTTGCCTAAAGCTTGTTTAGTATTACTTGTTTAGTATTATTAGTGTCATCATGGCATGTTGTTTCCTCTTCTTTCTGTGCTTAGGTCTCAGGCTCTCAACATCTCCCTCAGTTCCATTTTCCAAACTGTCTTGACACTTCTCCATTGTAGAACTTTTCCATTTAATACTGATGAAGGGTAAAACGGCTTCATTTGTTCATGTCCAGCACCTGCAAGTGAATATACAGTCGTGCCACTATGGGGTAGCTGCTGTTAGAGCACAGGGGGACAGCCATGGGTATGAAAATTCACTCACGGTGGACATTAGGCCTCAGAAGCAGCAGGAGTCAAAACCGGTCTCATCCTAATACCTCCATGAAGTAAGTGTAGTTGTTATACATTATCAGTTGTCTGCACTCAGTTGTTGGTCCTAGAAGTGCTGCCTCTTAACAACAAATCCTGCTTTTGCAGGGATTTGTTGTTAAGGGTAAATCAGTGTTTCAGTTCTCTACAGATTTGTTCTTCCTTGTTTGAAGTGAACTATTTGGATGATGATGATGATGATGATGAAAGTTTGAGAATACTGAGATACAGAAACTGAGTGTTATGCTAGTTTCACCTCATGAACATGAAGGCCGTGGCTCCATGTGGAGATAGGTATCTTCTTGGCACCATGCACTGCAGGACTGTTCCTATTGCATGCAGAACTATCTGTTCCTTTTGCATGCAGAAAACCCTAATTTTTGTGCTGAAATGTTGGTTGTTTATTAGTTTGCTCATGCAAAATTGATATCTTGAATTTTGTCCTGAAGATGCCTGCTGAACAGCTAGAAGCCTCACATCACCATTACCATGGCACATTGTGGGAAGCCTGACACACAATCCGGGCAAACAAAAATGGAATTGGAGGAAACACATCTCAGATCTGAGACACGATATTTCTTATTCTAGTACCCATTTAACAAAGAAAATGTAGAAGAGACAAGAGCCATTGGATGTTATACAATGGGTGTAAAATAAAGTTCAGAGAGGGAGTCAAAAGGAAATTGAAGGAAAAAGGAAAATGACAGTCTAGTTAAATTGTATTCAATCTTCCAGTCAACAATATACCATTCAGAAGCAGGCATGCTACATGAAAACTTCATGTCAGTCCCTCACAACATTAGACTCTTTCAAGTTTGAGCCTCTGGCCTGTCTAATATCTTTCTGCACTCCCCAGCTAGGTACTCATCCACATCAAAATAACTTGGTGGGTAACAAGTTATTTTCTTAGCCTTCCCATTTTCAGCTTGCTGCTAAATCAGTTTTCTCATTTTCGATGCTTCTCCCCTGTGCTGAATGCAAATAGCTTCATAACTTAGGACTTCTTGAACAAGTATACTTAAGTTATTACAACACATGGAGAAGTAACATAATATGCAGTGAAAATAAACAGGGCACCACATAAAACTTTATCTTCTGTGTCAGCAATATTTAGAAAGGAAATTATTTGTAAAGAAAATGTTTGTATTATGTAGCATAATGTATGATTGAAGAAGAGTAAAATAGCCATTTTAGAAACTTGGAAACACTCTACATTTCCAAGAGAAATAGAGCTCTAAATAACAAACCACCATGTTGATTGGACCCACTACAGCAGGAACTGCACCACAGGGTGACCACTCTTGTGCATGGTGTTAAGGGTGTGATTAATAACCTGCTGAACTGGGGCATTGATTGTGATCAGTGGACGAGGCAAAGTGCTCCCTGGTAAGACGAGCAGATTTTGCTCTACAACTTTCAGAATTAAAATTGCAGAAAAAGTTGACACAAAGCTGTAACATCAGGGTAATTGGCACTTTGGCTGAAGTGGTACGTGCTTTTCCCTAGATCCAGGTGGGCCTGGGGTCACACGTCACCTGGTGTAGTCAGAAGCTAAACCAGGGGAGCCTAAACATCATGTCAGCCCCCAGGATGGCAGGGTCTCCAGCCTGAGACCAGCCTGGGCACTGGCAAAGGTGTTGCCTCTCTGCCTGTGAACAGCTGCAGGACTTCAATACCAATATTTTGATGGTGTGGTGCTGCTTGTCTCTTACCATGCATTTTTCTTTGTTTCAGGTAGGAATGAATTGATAGCCAGATACATCAAACTTAGAACAGGGAAGACACGGACCAGGAAGCAGGTAAAATAACCCAGCGGGGAAGTATGCATGTCAGTGAATGACAAAACATGGCATTTTTGGCTGCAGTGGCTGTCTGTGCTTCAGCTATGATGAGATGATGTGTTGACTTCACTGTTCTGATTTAATATACACTTTTAGGACAAATATTTAAAACTCCAGATTTCTGTGTTGTGCATCATTTCCTTGACAGTTGAAGGTGCATTTTTTATTAGCCTATGTGTACATGAAGATATTATCCCCTGTATTTGGGAAAAAAATCAAAACTAGAAATAGAAGCATAAAGCATTATGCCTTATTTCTCTGTATGGACAATTACACAATGTAGTAATTATTTTGAGATGGTGAATAATGGAGCTTCTAAATGTCCAGCCAATTCACCTGTATTATAAAGTTTATGATTCTTGGATATGAAAGGTAAATGAATAAAAAGTAGCAGGACTGATCCTAATCATACTCTCAGCTCACGGACAGTACGTGCTACAGGATGAAATAATAATTAAAAAAAAAATAAATCCCCTAAAAGCCTTCAGGTTCCTGGTCTGTGACCATGGTAAGATTTCATTCAATGACTCAGAATAAACTTCTAACCAGTCTTAAGTCTTTTTCAGATGATTATCACATAACCATTAACTTATCTCATATGACTAAATCCTTTAATTTATAATATCCACGGTGATCAGCAGCCTTACATAAGGCACATACTCTGTGTAGTTCATGTGGTGGTTACTAAACCCTTGTGCTGGTTCAAAATGCTTCGCAAATCGCAGAGCCCCCTTGCTTTCTCTAACGTGAAGTGCGAGATTCCCCTCCTCCCCATCCATGTGAGCGATGAAGGGGAAGGCAGAGGCTCGTATGCTTGCATGCTACACATGTTTTGTAATGCAGAGAAAGGTGACACTGAGTCAGCACACACAAAGATGGCCTGCTGCCAATGCTCGTATTCAAAGCATTTTGAGCTGGGTGATATTTTGCCCTGGGTGGTGTCCTTTGTCAAGTGGGAAGAAAACACATGTACGAGGGATGAAAAAAGCCATGAGAAAAGAGTTAAACTGCAGTGCATGGAGAAGGAATAAACAAAAGATTGGCAAAGAAATTTGAAAAAAAAGACAAAAGTTGCAAGCTCTGCCCTGTTAAGCCCATGTGAACTCTGCTTGTTGGGGGCTACACTGGGGATCTTAAACTTGCATCAGAAGTTGAAACGCAGACTGTGTGGGCTAGGTCTTTGGCCAGTATATGCTGGTAGAGCCACAGTGAAGCCAAGAGGGTCGTGATGGCTTACATATGGTGATGTTCTTCCTCCATAGTTGTATGTCCCTCTATAATTTTTCATAAATCACTTTTGACAATTGTCTAGAAAAGTTCAGTTGTCATTATATCTGAGTTTCAACTGAGCAATTAAATGTTATGATCGTGCTTCCTGTATAACCTTTAACACCACTAATATCCCACTGAAAGCAAAACAAGCGAACACGTGTCAAAACTTGGTCTACGTGTTTGACTACAAAATTGCTTAGTAAGTAATAGTATAACACTGAATTACTGCAGACTGGTTCCTGATCTGTTTCCTGAAGAAGTCCCTGAAGGTGTCCTTCAGGAGCCGTGCTCATTCATGAATTACTATTTGCTTCTCTACTAAAAATACAGGCTTTTTTGTGTGTGTGTTTGTGTGCTATTGTCATGGAATAGACTTACAGAGGGAGGAAATGAAGCTTTGTTCCTCCTTTTCTTTTGCTTGTGTTATTTCCCAGACAGGAATTGTAACTTAGGAAAATTGCACACCACGTGGTATGGTATGCCCTGGGACAAATAAGAACAAACGATTTCTCTTTAGCAGTTTTTACCATCGATGCCATTTTTAAACCTTCACACAGAGGTCTGCAGGATGCTGAGCAGTACCATTAAACAGCAGTACCATTAGACAGCATCATTAAGCCCTCAGCATCAATATCATGGATTTCAGCATGTGCCTGAGTAAACAGGAATGTCAGTCAGGGCCCAGACCCTTCACTGCACATGCAATTACTTCTGGCCCATAACAGATCTTGTGCAGGACTGACTTTACACACATTTCTTATCAAAGTGCAAATGGGCCAAACCTGGACATTGCTCGAGCTGGTGGCAGGTTACTGGTCTCTGCTTACATGAGCGTTTTGCAGGTGGACTTGACACTGATATTGCAGAGAAAGGCAGAACAGGTTCTGAGACCTGTATTGTGCCAATATTTTACCATTTGGTCCAGATCTTGGGGCATAGCAGTGAGGCCAAAACACAGCCTGAGGCTCCTTGTTGGAGCTGCAGAGCACCAGCCTAATGGATGAGACTTCTTAATGCCCTAGCGTCTCCAGCCTAGTGTCAAGAGGTCAGGGTGGGTGTCTGCAGGCCCGGCAGACAGGGGGAAACCCTGTAGGCTCCCTGCACCAGAATGCGGATGGGGTCAGTCCCAAAGCATGTGGGCTGCAGCCAGCTGTGAACTGTGTCTTCTCTCTTGTAGCTGAGTGCACAACCCGGTGCGTTCCACTGTTTTTTCCCTTAATCAAATCACTGCAGTGATGACCTGTATCGTTAAGCCTCGGTGCTAAGCGCTTGGTATCTGGCTGGGAATGTGGTATCTTTAACAGCAGAGCTTACTGAAGATGCAAATAACTCAATCCCCTCAGAAAAGTTTTTTTTTTTTTTTTTTTTTTTTTTTAAGAGAAAAATAGATATTTTAAATTTGATTTGCTTTTTGTTTTTCTTTTTTCTTTTTTTTTTTGTTTTGTTTTGTTTTGTTTTGTTCTTTGTTCCTATAAACCTGAACAATGTAGGTGTCTAGTCACATACAGGTCTTAGCAAGAAAGAAAGTTCGAGAAATTCAAGCCGCCATTAAGGTACGTTTGGCTTGCCCAGTTGTAGGGGGCTTTTCATCTCCATGGTTACAGGCTTTTCCTTTGTTTCCTCCCTTCCCCTACCCTGCAGGTGTCTAGTCACATTCAGGTTCTTGCCAGAAGGAAATCTCGTGATTTTCATTCCAAGCTGAAGGTATGCGCTTTTCTGCTTTTGGGCTTGTGGTTGCTATGCCTGTCCCTTCCTCCTCCCCGTGGTGATGGACGAAAGCCTGGTGCTGCTGTGCCTGTAACCTCATTTTCCTGCATGTGGTAGCTGTCTGTGTCTCTTTGTGTTTAATCTCCAGTTTCTGCACTAGCATTCACATTAAAAACATTGTTTTAACACTGTCCAAATGCAAAGTGAGCTACTCTTTGTAACAGCTCAGCACCTAAACCTGATTTTTAACCCATTAGTTTATTTTTGGTTTTGTTTTTTAACAGTTGAGTGCTAGGAGTGTATTTAAATACACAGGGTTTTTAAGCAGTTGTGTTGATTTTTTTTTATTTTTTATTTTTTTCCTCCAGATAGGTAATTGGGGTAATTGTTTTCCATTCCCAAATGTTTTTTTTCCCTGCTTTTGAAATGCTATCAAGAATACTTAAAATAGATTGTGCCAGAGAGCACAGCTTATCCTGATTGCTCTAGCTACAAGGTGTTACTGGAGTACAATCTAGTATTACCTGAAGTTACGTACTATTTACAAGATTCTCTGAAAATTTGTTTTTTAAAGTAAAATATTGTCATTTAATCTTTGGAAAGCCTCAGTCAGAACCCTGTTCAGGGAAAACTAAGTATGTTTACTTAATCTGACACGTCCCTATTTTCCCTGGTTTCCATGAAGTATATTCTAAGGCTAAAAAGACACTCTTGGAAATGTTTAATGGGGATTTCTTGGATTGCTTGTTTTTTCAATTTTTCCAGTGGAGACCCTGGGACTCATTTTGTTTTCATATTGCTTAAAAGTGGAAGAGGGTATTTAGCAATTTTTGCTGTCGATTTTCTTTTATTTATTTATTTTTTTAATAAAAAGCAAAGGAACTTGTAAATCTTTTACTTCCCTCCTTTTTTCTTTTTGTTGATTTTTTTCTCAGATGAGAACAAATCATGTTTTTGTTCTAGCTGAAAAGCAAAAATGTTTCAGAAGGTAATTTCACAATGCTAAGTGGTGAGTACTGTGGATGCTTACCACAATCTTGGAACTGCAGCATATAAATAACAGCCTGGCTGTGTAATAGGCCTTCTTGACAGAAGCACTGGGTTTTTCGTCTGCAGTGGGCAGCATGCTGGCAAGCTTGTATGGCTGTTGGTGGCTGGCTTTTTAGCTGCACTGGCTGAGCAGTTGGGGTTTGTAAAGAACAACTAAGACAACCTAAACATACTGCTTTTTAACCGAGGGTGCAATAATACAGAGATATGTAGCATTTTAAGCTTAAATTGTCAATCCTTGATGCCTAAAATTAAGTATGTGAGTAGGCTGCCTTACTTTCAGATGTGCTCAGCACCAGCAGCTCTCAGGGTGTTTTACAGGACTGTTGAGCACTCAGGGCTACAAAAATCAGGAAACCCACCTAGATACCAAAATGCAGGCTTAGAAGCCTAACAAAATTTTTGGATTTACTCTTCTAAAATATTCCCTTTTCTGAATGCCAAAAATAAAATATGAAGACATTTCTTAAGCAAAAAGTAAATAAAATTCTTAATTGCTGCACCTGCTATCTGACTTTTACTGAAGCTTTCCAAAGGAGAAAGCAGCTAGCTAACCTCTTGTTAGGTTATATTTGAGACATCTAGCCTAGATGGCATTTGCAGTAAATAGAGATCCAGAGGGATTTTTCATTTTGAGAAGTTGCCTGAAGAAGGAAAGATATGTTAGGGCAACAAGATATTTCATAAGACGTTCCAACCTTGCTGCTGCTTCCCACCCATCAGTGGGTTGCAGCTCTCCCAAAGCTGAACAGAGAATAGGGGAGCCACTGTTTTGATGCAAAAAATGTATTGATTCATCAAGGGTCTTCCATATCCGCGTCCTTGCTGCTCTACAGAAGGCGTTTGCTTCGACAGCAGCTCTGTGGATATAGAGAGCATTCTAGTGACAGGTTTGCCAACCCCTGCACTTGCCACTCTTCAGGAATCACCAGTGGCAAATGCTGCCCTGTCTGTCAGCCCATCCTTCTGGCTAGCGGGTCTCAGGCAGTTCATCCTGTCCATGCTGCCTCCAGGTAGTCATCCTGCCCCCACAGTTTAGCTCCCCCAAGAGTCCCAACAAAGCCCATGCTACTCCTCTAGGACCCTTGGCCTGAGACGTGCCCAGAAATTGCATGGGAGCCAGGTTCTCCCCACCTCCTTCCTCTTTTTCTTGCTGTTCTTGGTCTCAGTGAATGAGGTGCTGTGGCATGGCATCTACCCTCTTGCACGGGACACTTCCAGAGAAGTTGCAGGCTCCCCCAGGCATTTTTCCCCAAATGGAAGAGATGGAACTGACATGCAAGGAGGTGCTGTAAAGGAGCTACTGTATCAGGAGGATAGCCCTCACCTTTTTCTCCCAAGGAGCTGCAAGTAGTCACTGGAATTGGGAGAAGCTGCTGGTTTTGGACTTGAGAAGGAACCTCATTACTCCAAACATTTTATATAGCACCACTGCCTGTATTTTTCTCATTATTCCTGTATTGAATTATCCATATTTTCCAAAGTCCTTTGAAAACTGCCTGAGAAGGACATCACTGATGTGAAATGAAGTCAAGGTGAATACATGTTGGCATCTGCATATTCTCACTGTTTCATCAGGGACCACTTTGACAGCAGCCCAGACTGCCCCATCAACCCCTTCCCTGGAAGGCGATGGGCACTCATCCTCCTGCAGCAGTGGTGTCAGCATTTCCCAGCAAAGGGAAAACCAGAAAGAAGATAGCCAAAGGGAACAACTGTTTCTGACCTGGGCCACTCTCACCATCTTAGCAGTGAGCTACTAGCTCTTACAATTACTCTGTAAAACCCTTGATTGGTGGTTTCCAGGAAAACTACTGAAAATAACATATGCACTTGATGTCAGATTGTCAGATTTCCCACCTACAGCATGAGGGGAAAGCACCCTGTGGACAAAATCCAGAGATTCTTCATGCCAGTCTGTAACTACGAGTTCATTCAGCTCTGACCTGAGGACATCTCTTTCTTCAGTGTTTCATTCTCTTGCCACCAGACCTCCCACCTCTGTGCACCTCCCACATGTACACAGGGAAGGTTGCTGCAGAAAAGGTGGTGGTTCCCTGGGTGCCGGACTGCTTTAGCTGAAATAATTATGAACAGGGATTTGAGGTTTGCAGGGGCGTGACTCAGAGTCCCTTGTTTCCCAGCTGATGTCATTTGCTAGCAGTTTTTCTTGTAATACCATTTCTTACTGATCTTTCAGGATATGGCCAATCTGTCTCATTAACCACAGTCTCTGGTCTTTTACTTTGGCAAAGGGTATAGCTAGTAAGTCTCTTTTTCCAAATACCTGCTGAGTTTAGTTTAGACTAAGAAATCTTCCTTTCCTGCATTGATCTGGACCCTGCTTATGGCAAGGAGAAGACTTGGCAAATCTTCTTGTGGTTATATTCTGTGAAAATCCAAATGGGTGGAAAGATTTCAGAGCTATCTTCATGGCATTGAATTTATCTTATCCATGTAATTGGGTAGAATATTACTGAAGCTTAACTAACAGATGAAAACTTGCCTGTATGTCATCAAGTTTGCTTGGTCCAATGAGGTCCCTTTTCTTTGAGGACAAGTGCCTAGAGGTGCTCCAGCTGGATAGATCCTTAGCCTCAAAGAAAGAGAAGTTTTACCAGTAAATGCTGTTGCTGCATTTCAGGACCACCAATTCAGAATATCTCATCAGCCTTTCCAGGGATGTTGTAAATTTTAATTTCTTTTACAACAGCAAAACACTCCTGCTTTAAAGATTTTATCTTAATGTTCTGAGGTTATTAAAATCTTCCTGAGGTCAGAGAAATTTCACTTAATGAAAAAGAAAAGAGAGGCTGGGATAAAGCAGTCTTTAGAGACAGATCTGAAAGGCGACTCCTCTTCATGACATTTCCTCTCATGCAGAGACTGGAGAAGGCAAGGCAGAATTTTGACTTTCTAATGTTTTTCCATGTCAAATACACCAGTCTGTAGTGTTAGGTTGCAGCATTTCCCACCTCTGCACTGACAGGGTGCCAAAATTACCTTCAGGAGAAAAGATGGATTGGAAGTTGTGCCTAAACAAAGAGTAAAGGTCTTCACAGCAGGATATACATCTATCTTAGACTTTCATTTCAGATGTTTTTTTTTGTAGTGCAAGATTAATTAGACAGAGACAAAAAGAAACATTAAAATGCCTGCAGTTCACACATATTACATGTTTTAAAATCCATTATTCTACATTCCACATTGAAGGATAAAAGAAAATATTGTTGTCAATTATAAAATGCTAAAGATAGCTCTATACTTTTAAAATGAACAATGATAAAAGCCTTGAAAAATTCCCTTTGATGTGAATGGAGTCTTCAGCATTTTGAAATACAATAAGATGGATTAATTGCTACTCATTAGGCAGCAAGTTGGGACAGCTTTGAATGCGCATTCTCTTCTTGGCATTAGCTATTGCCTGGCTGAAATAGCCAGCTTTTGTATTTACTCCTGTCTTCTCTAATAATAAGCAAATTGGAGATCAGGGCTAGAAACACTGAAGTGCTCTCTATCTTTTGTTCAGAACAATTGTATATTTTCATGATTTGTTTATCTTTTTTGAGCTACAGCTAATTATTGCAAAGGTTATTTGAATCAATACAAGATCTGAGCAGAAATAACATCTGCAAAATTGCTTATTAGGAAACTATTTTATGTTAGTGTTACTGTAATATCCATTTTGTGAGCCAAGTGTTGTTTCTTCTCTTATGTCATATTTTTCTTCTTACAAAATGTTTTTTATTTTAAATATTCGTACAGGTTTTAGGCCTGCTTGAATTAATATTGTGTTCTGTTGTGCATAATTTTCCTCTGACTGTCTTAGATTTTTTTTCCAAAGTCATAGACAACATGGTATTCAAAGCCCCATTTATCATTCTAGGCTAACAGTTTTTATTTTTTTGCTGGGGAACTAGTTTGAACTGATTGATTGAATTATTCTACTGTTTATGTTGGATTAAAGGAAAAGTCAAGCATAAATCCCTTTGTGCTTGTCATGTATAACTCTTGTTTCACATGGGGCTTTTATGGATATTAAGAATTATAATTGGATGATACTGGAGTATTATTCCTATCTAACTTAACTATGTATTTTACAATCCAAAACTAATGGGTGAAAAGTAAAACTCAAGGGCCTGATTCATTAAAAGTTATGTAGTCTCCTTCCATTAGGTTCTTAGAGCTTACCCCTTCCAAAAACAAAGTGTTTGCAACTGTAGCCAGAAGCAGTCAGCTAAAACAAGAGGCAAATCCTGATCTCCATTACAGTGATGACTTTTAGGGATTTAGTGAAACTACTCCAGATTGTCATTGATTGCACTGTAAATCCGCCTCAGTAACATCACCAATTACGTACAACAGCACAGAAGACTTTTATAAAGAGAGGGGAAGAAAGCAGTTGAAGAGTGCAGCCTGTTACTTACTACAGCGTCATTCCTGAGCAGCAGCAATCCCATCAGGGCTCATAAATTAACTAGGGCCAAGCCAGGGCAGGGCCAGATGGGACCTATCCAAAGAATACCTTAAGCCCCGGCAGGATTTAATGATTCAGTGGGAGATATTGTCCCCTCATAGCCCCTGCTGAACATCATCATGGTACTCTGCAGCATACTGGGCCAACCTTATTTTATGTACAGCAGAATAAAACTCACTGACCAGAAAAGATTTATTCCAGCTTCACACAGCAGCACAAACGAGCAAAACCAAATCCTTTCTGTCTCGGACAAGATAGGAAATGAAAGTCTTAACTATTTGCGGTCATTGAAAATCCCACAACGTTCCTGTCTAGAGTAGGGGTGTTAACCCATTTGTCCTGGCCAAATTCCAACCTCAGTAATTACTGTAATCTGCCTGTTTAAATTACCCCTGCCGTTTTAATTGGATATATTACTTCTCTTGCCGCCTAAACTGTGATGTAATACCATTGTGTGTTATTAATCAGTTACCAAGTTTCATCCCAGAAGCAGCACATTGCAGTGACAGGTGGAAAGTCATTCCCTGCTGGTTACACGCACTCTTCACTACAGCATAAAAAAAGCCCAGTATATTTGGGCTAATAATATTTTTTTTTAAGTCACAGGCAAGCTGATATTTCAGTTCAAACAAACAGCTTCAAAATGTAGTTTTCCCATTTCTTTTTGAAGACTGTGAAGTCTGCTTTATTGTACAAGCACCTTGCAGCTCTGCAAAACATTCCTGGAGCTGAAAGTGCTTTGTGCTAGTAGAAGTCAGTATCTTTTAAGAATTTGCATTTGATTTTGAACTGGATTTCTTCCATATTTCAATGTAAGTTAAAACTACTTTTAGAAAAATGGTCTTCTGACTAAGCATAGGTTCCTAAGCCTACAAAAGGTGAAACTTCATTTTGATGTATGTTGACTGAGTGTCTTGATGTTCAGCAGAGCTGGCAGATTTGTCACCACTGGGAAGTTCTATAAGAGTCCTTGAAACTCCCAAAGACTAGCCCTCCTGCAAGGGCTGTGTTGCTAAGCAGTCACCTATCTATTTTTGCTTTTTCTCCATCCTCCTAAAATGTAATCAAAAGACTGAATGAGTGGCCATCACAAAATGCAGAACATTCTTAGATGAAAAGCAGCAATTGCCAAGAGAGAAACATCCCTTCTCACATCACAAAACAGCAGATATGTCCTCTCTCCCCAAATCCGTGTCGCTGTTCCTAAGGCAAGGGACATCAGACTTACTGCTGTTAGAGGATGAGAGCTTCACAGGACAGCTTAAGCACTGCAACTCCTGTGAAAAGAAAATATGGAGTTCGCATAACAAAATATGGGGGGAAAGGCCTGACGGAGCTAGTATCTTCATAGTCTGTGCCAGTTGCTGCTTAAGAACATCCCTCCTGTCTCATGTGTTCATGACAGAGGGTCCTTCTGCCCATGCAGGATGGTAGCAAGGTTGGCTTCCTTGGAATGCTGCGTAGATCTCAGGACATTGCCACCTCTTAACGCCTACTAAGGCAATTTTTAGCCCCGTGGTCTGCAGGCATCTGAAGACAGTCAGTAAAGCATCCTGTGCCAAACCTCTGCTGCACACCCTCCAATCCTGGGCCGGGCAGGGGTGGGTGCCAAGCAGCAGGCAGGGTCAAAACTGACATGCAGCCCTTACCAAGTGATAGAAGGGAAAGCTACAGGTTGGTGAAGTGGCCAAGTTTTGATCACACACAGCAACAGGACAGGAGCTGCTCTGTAGATGTATCATCAGCTGCAGTGTGGTGCTCCCGAGGTTTAGACAGGTCAGAAAGCAGCGTCCTGCCCTGTTGTGCAGGAAGCTCCCATGGGCCTGCTGATCTTACTACTGCTGCAAGCAGATCGTGCTTGAGGCTCTCCCCTTGTGAGGTGCAGCGGGCACACTGCTGGCAGTAGCTACTCCCCTGCTCCACCTGCCGCTCTCCTGGGCGAGTGGGCACCAGGCTGAAGCCCATGGAGGCCCCCATGTCGCAGCTCAGGGAAACAAGCACAGCAGCAATCCCCTGCATCGTCTGCAGCTTTCACACAGGGAGGTGGCATCATTTACGCCCAGAGTTTTGCAGATTTTTTTTTCCTTTTAATGAATCAGTCCCTAGGTGAAAATAATGCATTTGTTTAAACCTAGTATTTAATGTTGAGCAAGCTGCTCTTCCTTTGTCTCTTACTATTTTGTTCTTATTTTGCTAAAAATTTGCTATTCTACACAAGCATTTTAATAAACTGTTTGTTGTTGTATCCAGGTAACAAGCATGGTAAGTATTTTAACTAAACCAAATATTATGTACCTTAGCTGTGCTTGGCAGAATTTTTGGCTAGCTTTTCTTGTACTTTCAGCCTGTGCTGTTTCTAAAGGAGCTACTCAAAGGAAGAAATGCTCACCTATAGTACTACTACATATAAACTTTAGAGGAAGCATATGTGCAAAGTCATATACCGTGTATAAGAGCATGCATCTCTTGCCAGCATGCTTGCTACTTTGCTTGTAAAATAAAACCAGACAACCAAAAAAATCCTTGCTTAATATTGCTTGTGTTCCTTCATTCTAAGTCACATACCTAAATATTAGCACGTATTAATCCAGTACTTCCAGATGAGGAACCGCACTGTACCAGATAGTAACAGTCTGTTGTTTACTTATTTTACCTGACCTAAAATACCCACTTAATTAACCCTGTTGCATTAAGAGGCTTTCCTTTTCTATTCTGTGATCATACATGATTGGCAGTGACTAGGACTCCGAGCACTGCTCTAATACAAGTAATCAATAACATCCCATCTTTTCCTAAACTTGTTCCTATATGCTTGAAAACAGCAGAAATTTTATGGCTGGTTGTTTTCTTTGGGAATGCTTCATATTAGTGAAGCACCAATTGGAAGTTTAAAATGTAATTTGTATTTTTGTGATCTAATATTTAAAATATTTGTTGTAAAACAGAATCTGAAATGTGTCTAAACCTGTAAGCATTAAGAAAAATCTGTCATTGTTTACAGTCAGTTGCAGTTCTGTGTTCTCATTTTACCATGTAATACTAAAGGCAAACTTCTCCTAGATCTAAATGATAGAGCTCAAATCTCAGTGATCCCTGTCCTGCAAGCAGAGCCTTAGCAGCAGACTGTGTTTACTCCAGCCTGATTTAAAATCAGCAGGATTTGCCCAGATAAATAAGTGGGCAGCAGTTTGCTCTCCCAGAGCCTCCTGCATGTTGGCAGAGCAGACTGTGAGAATTCAGATCTACCATGCATGTCTGAGAGGAAGTTTTGCCTTGAGGTAGTCTGAGTGTTAGCCTCCGTGCTGTATTTTTTTTCTGCATGGTTTGTTATTTTTGCATTTTCCATGTGGCTTCTTAAGTTTTTAGTTATGTGCTTGTAGCTGCAGTTATTTAACATCATTTGTTGTGCCAAATGTTTTAAGACTCCATGTAATTGTCATATTAAAGGATCAGACAGCAAAGGACAAAGCACTCCAGCACATGGCAGCAATGTCATCAGCTCAGATAGTCTCAGCTACTGCTATTCACAACAAGCTGGGCCTGCCAGGAATTCCCCGTCCTACATTTCCTGGGGCACCTGGGGTAAGTTGTTAGCTGAGTCCCGAAAAAATCCCTATATTCTCTAACACTGTTCAGTAGAAAACTAAGGTTGAATGAATAGATTAATGCTTTCACTTGCCTTTGCAAAAGAAATCATGTTTGTTCAGAAACAGCCAAAATCGTTCAACAGAGAAAACAATTGTGGGTCTGTTTGTTTGTTTTTCTTCTTTCAGTTTTGGCCGGGCATGATTCAAACGGGGCAGCCTGGATCCTCACAAGAGTAAGTCTCGAAATTGAAGTTTGTTTCTGTATGCAACATGGGGCTGGCTTGTGCACTTTGCTGCCAGAGGATATTAATGAGGCAATAATTTGTGAATTTTTCTAAAAAGAAAAAAACAGTCTCTGTTGCTCCAGAGACTGTTGCTCCAGTCTCTGGAGCAACATCTCCCAGCCTTATTTTTCAAGTTGTCCCCACCTTATTTCCTTGAGGTCCATGTGAGGAGTCTTTGTGCCCCAGTACTTCAATGTCCTCTGGATTTATTGGGAGCTAAAGCAATCTCCATCCTTGTCTGCTGCAATAGTTGCAGCAGGCAGGTTAGGTTTCCCACTGCATGACCAAACATGGACAAGCTTCTCACTTCAACATTTTGGGTGTAATTCTCATGCCCCGTCTCTTGCTATTGACTATTTATTGTTTGTCTGTTAAATATTCTATGGAAAGAAGAGATATGTTTGTGGGTAAAGCTCAACTGTGTATGTGACTGTAATGGAATTTACTGTAGATGGCATGTTGTATGATTTTTGTGTAACTATTTATTCCAGTGTAAAGCCATTCGTTCAGCAGGCCTATCCTATACAGCCATCAGTCACAGCTCCCATTTCAGGTAATTCATTCATTTATAGTCACCTTTTAAAAGATGTAAGTTGTGTCTTGGATGTGATGTATTCATTCGTGCAATGGACAGAGCCACTACTCCATATGTATGGCCCCAGTAGCCAAACCAAAGATGAGTCCCAAACAAATACCAATGTCCTAGGACCTGGTTATATATGAGGGAAAATCAGTGGGTCTGGGATATGTTTATATTTTAATAGCCAAATCTCACTTCCATCTGTAACAAGAATAAGCTTTCATTATTTTAAAATGAGGCTAAAAACTAGTCCAGAACCATTTATGTTTAACCTTAAGTATAAGACACATCTATGCATCTGGTTGTTGATAACTCTTAAGGCGGCGCCCCCCCCCCCCGAAAGGTTCAGGTCTGCCTGGTACCACTTTGATAGGTGCTTAATGTTTGTTGTAAGTTCCTTTGCTCAAACCAATCAAGCCCTTTCTATGGCTACTTCCATACTCCTTTTCCCCTGTTTGTTTCATGCATAATTTCAGGAAAGTGTATTACTTCTTTGTAGAAGACAACTTGACATCTTCCTTGCCAAAACTACACCATGCTTCTGACTCTGATCTGCAGTTTTCTGACTCTTTCATACTTTTTTAGTTTCTAACTTCCTGCTAAACAATACTTATATAATACAATAGTTATAACTAAGACTTTCTGCATCCTTGATTATTTCCTTTCTCTTGATAGTCCTTATTTAATAAGTTGTTCTCTAAGTCAGACATTTAGAATCATCTTTTTTTATTTATTTATTTTTCTATGCTTTCTTTCAAAATAGGATTGTTAGTATTTCAAAATCAGCCAAAAATCATACATAGTTTTTCCTTCATTTAGAATTCCCGTTCACATCTAACCAGTCACTTTTGTGAAATGCCTCAAACTTGTGTGAAACAGGGAATTACAAAAGTGACTGGATAGATGTCAGGGAACTTCATTGCCTACATTGGAGGTTTGGAGCCAGTTCCCAAACTCCTGCTGCAAGATATGGGCATATCCACTATCTGTGACCTCTCTCTGCTTCTCAAACCAGTTAAGGTTCATCTTGGTTTTCTACCCTTTTTTGTGCCTGTGTCTCTCCCAAGATCAGTTTCTGCCTTTCAGTCACAGCCTTTCTCTTCTTCCTTTACTGTTTTGTTTCCTTCTCATCTAATTTTCCATGATGAGAAGCAAGAGACAGCATTTATTCATTCTCTTGAGGTGAATTAGAAATGGTGGTTAACATCCCTTCTCTCTCTAGATCATGTCATTCCCTCTTTATTATCAATTTAAAATTTTCTTTTTCTTTTTAGACTATGATTCAGCTTTCTACAGTAATTATTTATTATTATCTGTAATATAATGATGCCTAAAAGCTCCTAAAGAAGTCAAGGACCCAATGTACAAATACATAGTAAAAGACAGTCCTTGCATTGGGAAGCTTGTACTCTAAATAGCAGAGAGAGGACATGACAGTGGCAGGAGAAACAGGCAAAAAGAGAGGTGATTTACTTGTAACATGTAGCAGCACATCAGGAGCCAGAAATGGAGGCCAGTTCTCCTGACTCCCAAGGCAGTAATATCTTCTCTGAGTCTAGCTGCCTGTTTCCAAGGAAGGGTCAGCTGTAAGTCTGTGTGAAGGTTCTATAAATCTCTGCAATCTAGTATATGACTTAAACAAAAATTCTATGGTTAATTACAAGCCCAAGGAAACAAAGCAGCAGATATTTTAATTAAACCAGTTTTAACTTACTCTGTTGGGACCTTGTTTTCTACACATTGGTTTTTGTTTTTCCTATTTTAAGTCTCTGAATTCTTGTTAAAATTAATATAAATGACCAATGGGCTACATGGGTGATTCCTGATAAGATTTAATTCAGACATTTTAAACTGAGGAACAATCAACTTCTTCATGAAAATGGTTTCTTTGCTTTAGGATTTGAGCCTACGTCAGCTCCAGCTCCCTCGGTCCCTGCATGGCAAGGCCGATCAATTGGTACGACCAAGCTCAGGCTGGTGGAGTTTTCAGCTTTCCTTGAACAGCAGAGGGATCCTGAATCAGTAAGTGTTGCTCTCGCGTCCACTCAGCTTTAGCTTTTCTCACTTGCTTCCCACTCTTATGTTTTCTAGGGTACCTAGTATTTCTGTGTTCATCATTGTTCAGTGTAATATTCCTTTCACTGTGATACCACATTTTCCTTTCTCACCCTTTCTACATTTGCTGAAGGGAGAGGCCTCTGAAAGCAGACATGGTTCACTATGCCTCATTGTTAATCTACTTTAGCAGTTGTACCAAATTACATCATGTTTTTGGTAATAATTCAGTAACTGAACTCTAAGTTACAACTTAATCTGTTTCCTAACAAACAAAATTAAGGGCTTGCGTAGAAAATATACATGGCCTTTTAAAAACCTGACATAAGGGCTTATCCTCCGGGTATCTTTAGGACAGTCCTTTTTGATTCAAGCCTTCCAAGCATATACCATTCATCTATATGCCTTCTTTTTTTTTTTTTTTTTTTTTTATGGTTACCTGTCTAAATGTCCAGTCATTGAGTCTTCCTTGATCCTGTGTCTTAAGGCCCAATCCAAGGTTTTGATGTTTTAGTTTAGTTTAGTTTAGTTTGGTTGTTTTTTGCTTTTTTTTTTTTTCCTTTGTGCTTTTTTGAGGAAGGTTTTGGTTTTGATTTGTTTTTCAGTCTTCATACTGTACCTGCAAGGGCAGTTTGTGAAGTTGGCTGTAATTTTTTTTTTCTACTCTAGCTAGCCTTGAACCGTGATATTAATCATGGTATGTTTACCATAGACATTTGTGAGTAGCCTAGCACTATTTCTACAGTGTCACAAAAAAAAATCAAAAGAGCTTCTTTTAGCTCGAACCTGGATTTTTATTGAGATAATTTCTGAAAAGCAAATAATGGCATGAATGGGTGATATAGACAGGCCATTCTTGTTCAGATTTCTGGTAAAATACAGTAGCTTGGAGCAGAGAGAAGCTATCGCTTGTTCTTTGTAATTAAGTACTGGAAACCATAGCATTTATGGGCTCTGGCCAGAGGTGTTATCCAGCAATTGTTTACCCTGCATAATGGAGACAAGAGACATAGCCCAGAAACCTTGCAACAGGGGAATGCTCCTGGCAGAGAAACATCCCAACAAAAATACACCATATCTCCATTATTCATCTACTAAATATGTGGTGGTGTGCCGGGTTGCTGAATGTCCCATTTTGCCAGGTTGAGGAAAGAGGTGTTTGGCAGAAGGTACCATTTCCTCAGTTCCTGCCCAGAGGTTCAGTACTGCACGTTTTCCCTGAGACCCCGCTGCCACCAGGCAGCTCCTGGGGCCCCAGTGCCCACACTCACCCAGCAGTCCTGAATCCTGTGGGTCACTCCAAGCACACTGCTGCTGCAGTCACTCCTGGGTCAAGTGCCTTCCCAGGGGTGAAGGGACCTGCACCCACACGGCCTCTATTCTCATCACAGTTGTTTCTAGTGTATAAATGTACCACACTGAATGTTTCTCATGTACCTTATGCACATCCCCTCTTCCTACTGTGTCATTGGCCATACCTCCCCACACTCCATGTCTGCAAAGCCCTGTGGTATCATCCATGGCCACAGCATTGGGGGTGGCCTTGGCAGGACCTGCACCCACCTCCCTCTGTCCTGCCAGTTTCAGCTTAGTGTCCTCCAGGCTAAGCCACAGCTGGAACACCTTCTCCACCCGAGCCCGTTTCATCCAGTCAGTGGTTTGTGCTTCTTGTGCAGAAACATGACATCCAGGTTTTCTCATCGGGCAGCCTTACTGAAATTCAGCTTTCAGAGCCCATGCCTCAGTGACTCATGTAACATTCCGGCTGATTTGTGTGTGCTGCCCTACCCACGTTGCCACATGCCAGGACACCATATGTGTGTCTCCAGCATGTTGGTAAGGCAGGATATAGCCATGTAATACTCCATGGTACTGCACTGCATGTGAATGAAAAAGCAGTTCACTGTATTTTGACTGAAGGTTTTGCCAGGGCCTAAGTATGCCACCTAACAATAGTTTTTCTGTAGGATTTTATAATGTAATGCTGTTTACAAAATGTATGGGCTTATATAGTGTAGGTCCTCTTTGTGTCTTCATAACATAAGAGAGTGAATGAAGGAGTTCAGTGAACAATTAATGTTTACATCTTACCCTCTGAGAAAATCTCCCTCAAAACAAGTACTCTCCCACCAGATAATGTGTGATCACCAGTGGTGCTGCCGATGTCTGTGACATGAAAACAGCTGAATGGCCCGGGTAGATTGGCAACAGGACTGGCCAGCAGTGAGAGGATGATGCTGCTGGGGCAACAGGAGGTGCTGCTGAGCTGGTGCCTGTGCGCAGTGCATGGGGCTGGAAGCTGGGGACATGCTGAGGTTCTCATTTCTCAGGCAGGTACAGACTGTGGGGAAGGCAGCGCTTCCACATGCGCCCACCACAAAGGAGGGGTGGGGGCCTGAACAGAAAACGCAGCATGGCCCCGTATGTGCTGTAAAGCCATTTTTGGAGTAATCTAATACTATTTGGAATTCCTGAGGGTGCAGGGAGGTCCACCAGTACTTGTCCCAGCTTGCTAGCATAACTGCTGCAAGACCCATTTTGTAAATGTGGGAGGTTTACTAAAAAAGCAGAAGCATGCAACTACACAGACTCGTTTTTTAAAAACTCTTACATGCTGTAACATTGCAAAATTAATGCACAAAGAATATTCAATTCCCTGTCATGTATGAATCCCCATGTAGGTCATTTTCTATCCCTGCACTACAGGTGCCAGGGGGAGCTGAGGACTGAGCCCCCCTTGGGCAGCGCATCACTGCCACTGCCTGGGGAAGGGGAGGCCCGGGGTGGGGATAGGGGCACCGAGGGCCAGGCAGGAGAGACATCCCTGCAGTGCTACCTTCCCACTGAACATGCTGCAGCACTGCAGACATATTCCCTGGATTCTAATTACCCCATGCTGCACTCTACAGCTTAATTGTTATCTCCAGTTGAATAACTCTGATTATTTAGATATGGTTCTAAACAAGGACATAGGGAAAAAAAACACAAAGCAACACAAATGGTTCCCAGGGCAAACACAGAATGGTGCTGGCTGGAGAGGCACTGGAGAGGCACAGGAGCACCTCTGCTCCTTTCTGCAGGACTGCCCCAAGTGGCCCTGCCACCCTTCAACCTGCTCCTTCCCCAGCCAGGGACTTTTCCAGCAGCCACCAAAAGCCTTCCACAGCCATGAGAGCCAGCCCCAGGCTTTTTTAGCACTGTTGCAGAAAATACAAATTCTGATTGTAGTTCTACACATCTTTGTGTCAGTGAAACGTTTTATTGCAGATAAGGTTTGCACAGCACAGAATGGATTTTTTTCATTACTTTTTAAATAATAAAACCAGCAAGCCAAGTAAGATGCATGTTTCACACAATGTGTGTACGCATCTGTGTACACATGCTGTGGTCACAGCATCTACTGTACACCTTTGTGCCTTTGCTGACCTCAGAGATGAACATACATACATACTTATGAAAAAATCATTCTCATTTGTCTTCTGAAGAAGGATGGATGTATGTTCATTACACTTCTGACTTTAAACAGGAAGTGGCACAAAGTATTATTTTGATCAAATACATTTCCAACATTTTACTAAGAAAAAGACAATTCCTCCTTTCTCCATCCCAGAGCCAGGCCAGAAAGCCTGATAGTAGTGGGGGCAAAAAGACCAATTCCACTTTAAAATGTAACCTGGAAGTTCATTGAAAGAGGATTATTTGACATGGAACCTTGGGCCAGGACTGGATGACCTTGGGAAGCCCCTTGCAGCCTATATTCCTGTACAGCAATTAGAAATTCAGGTCTGTCTGCCCATGCTGACTCCCAGCAAATTCAATGGGGCTGTGCATGGACATAAAGGTCCACCCACAGAGAATTCATTGTAGGAGTGGGGCATTAAACATTTCTGGGGTTCTTCCAATGGCAATTGGTGTTTAAAAGTACAAAAGCCCCTCAATGTCAGGCAGTTACATTAATTTAGAGTGGGCATTCTGGTGGGTCAGAAATGTGCTCTGTAGAGTCCTGTCACTTTTTGAGGGCTGTTGACTTCTTTCCCTTGCCTAACCACAAAATCGCTCCATTTACAAAAGAAAAAAATACAGAAAGGAAATAATAAGCACCCCTCACTGGAACTCTGCATGGCAGTAGATCATCTGGAAAGACATAAGATGGCACAGTTGCAAAATCTTGGAATACTGATTATGCAGTTAAGGATGGGTAAAATTACTCCTCCTCTTACATGAAAATCAATTCAGTTTACAAATGTCAAGCTGTATTTTCCTTTTGTGGAAGGAAATCACAGTTCTTAAATGGTGCTTAGAAACTGCCCATGTACATCCAAGCACCAGTGTTCCTTCCTTTTAGTTACCTTTCATTATTGCCAATCCTATATAACTATATTCTTAACCAATTAACAAATTTAGGTACCGATCTGTTGCTTTCAAGGCAGGTTTTATTTAATGGGGGCTTTCCATTCTTACTGTAGTAGTTCTGTGAAATTTCAGGACAAATGCTTAAAAGAAATATTCCCATGTTCCCCAACAAATACAAACTGAGCATACAAGCAGATTAGAAGGGATCTAGGCAATCACCTGTTACATAAGTAGCTATAATGTTCAAAGACTAACACTGAAAAGATAATTCCAATTTCTCCTAAATACATTAAATCCTGCTTTCCCATCAGGAAAGCAGGAAAAAAAAAAAAAAAAAAAAAAAAAACAGCCTTGCCACTACCCAACAACAACAACAAAAAAACATTTTCTCTCTCCCTCTTAGAGGTTTTGCACTCTTGCTGCTACATTCGAGTACAAGCACTTCAGACAGCTTTATATCTAAAATATCTTAGGCCTGTAAAGAACACGACTCATGGGCCTTTTCAGTATTAACCTACCTAACCACACTGTCACATTGTCTTAGGTCCAAATTTCAAAATGTATTTTGAAAAGTGGTGAAGAAATAAAATATTATTTATGTTTTAATTCAGGTTTTATTGTTGTTGTAAAATGGCTCTGTGAGCCCAGAGAGAATTATGCCTGAGAACCAGAAAGTGAAAGCCATTGTGAAAGGGCCATAAAAGCAGCCTGCCATCATTAGTCAAATTTAATCAAACTACCTAAGTGATAAAAAGTGAATGAGATCTTTCCAAAAGAAACCCTCCATTTTTGAACAATATCAATTGTTAAAAGCATTGTTTATCCGTTCTTTATTCCCCATAAGCAGTTCAGCATTTCAGCCATAAGGAAGCCTTGGTTAGCATCTTTGTGCTGTAAAGGAAGAGGAAGCAAAGCCACACTTGCATGAATGACTTGGAGTGGCAGATTTGGGATTTTAGGTCATTTAAATCTAAAATCTGATGAATTTTAACAAGGTGCAAGGGTCATTTCTTTTGCAGTGCTGGGGAACTGCTGGGCAGCGAACATCAAACCCTGGGAAGTGTTCATCCTTGGGTGTGTGTGCTTGGAAGTGCAAGTAAACCACTTGGGGCGGGGTCCAGTACAGACACAGACTCCAGACTTGAAACTGCAGCATTGCAGCAGTGCTCCCCACTGGTGCCATTCACAGAGGACCTCATGGAGACATGCTGGGTGGACTGGGCCAGCTCCCTAGCCCCTGTGCTTCAAGGGAGGGTGCTGGGTTGAAAATCTGTTCAGTAGGCAGAGGGACTGAAGTCTGCTCACGCTAAGCACTAAGGATGGGCAGGAGCCTGACCGTATTCACTTCCTTTCTCAAAATCCACCACTGCTCCTGCTGAAAACTTCCCAGCAAAATAAAAAGTGCTGCTTTGGCAGAAGCGCAGAGGAGCGGCGGCAGCAGCTCTGTGAGCACCCTCTGCCGGGCCCCATGCCACGGCCGCTCCCCAGCCCTGCCCACCATGCTTGTCCAAAGCCCGGGAGGTGAAAGGAGCTGCGACATTAGCTGCATGAGGCTTCCTGGGCCCTGGGCTGGTCCAGGGAACTTTGAGTTTGCACAGATGTGCCCTACAGGAGGGCACGGCATCCTCACAGGATGCCCTGCCTCTGCGCTGAGCCTCTCACCTCCGCCCTTGCACTTGCCCTGGCATTGCGCCCAGCTGCATTGCTGCCCACCCTGCTCCCAGCTCCTTCCCCTGCAGTTCCCCAAAATTGAAAAGAAGTTGGGATGTGTCCTCATGCGGCTGCTCTACGATGCAGAGTTTAATTACATGTTCCCATGTTTGTTTTTTTCCTGCTTCATTCAGTGTAGATGTAACGGCACTTCTTTGATATGCAGCTATTCATCAGTTTGTTTTCTTCTGTTGAAATGTGTGGCCCTGTGCCCTGCTTGCTGAGCACTGTCTGAACTCCTCCAAACAGAATTAATAATTTCCCCCATTTGCATTTCACAGATGTATTAGTGCAGTGATTTTTTAGATGAAGAGGTACTATTGCTCACATCGTCAAACCAAGAAGTTCAGGTGCAAAAGAATGAATGGGCCACTGATTTTGAGAGTCCACTTTGTTTTGTCATGAGCCTGATTTTTCCAAATACTTAACATTATTGAGAGCTTCCTATATTCAGGCATAATTTTCCCATCTGAGCACTCAGCACTTCTGCAATGGGGACCATAGGGGCTCAAATCAGGCAGGCCAGAACTGAAGGATGCATCTTCACTGCTGCAGGAAAGCTGATGATAACATGAAGCACCTTGCCCAGCCAGCAAGTCCCAGTTCCACACTGGGACTCCATTGGCAGTGGCTGGGAACTGCTGGGCAACATTAATCTGTGGGGCTGGGGACTGTCCTGCCTCTTCTGCAGCTTTCTGCCTTGCTCAGCTCCTACCTCCCCTTGTCTGCAACTAGAAAACTGTCCAAGATCTTTCATGGCATATTCCTAAATTAGTCCCTGAGCAGATCTAGACAGGAGACTGAATGTGTGGATGTCCTTGAAAAGCTAGGGAGACTGTGCAGTTGTATCTTCACATATAATCACAGGATGGTCAACTGACGCTTCTCATGGAAATATTAAAACCCTTTACAACAGAATTGGTAAATACTCCAGTTACAGCAGTAGAATATCATAAATGTAAGTCCCAGTCTGCTTCAGTGGAGGACAACAGCAATGGCAATGAAATAGTCAGTTACTAGTGTTTTGGTAGAAATAAGAAAAATTGTTGGCAGAGCAACTGATTTTCATACATCAGCAGGAAATTTACATGATACAGCCAGACAGCCAGACCCTGGGTAGGGTACAGGTTACAGTAGCACATAGACTGCTGATGTACTGGTGACTGTTTTTTAATCAGTCCATCCCACCTGGTTCCTTCTTCCTCCAAAAGTACAGTTGCTTCACAGGCAGCAGCATGTTTTTAGAGGAATGGACCAGAACCAATGCCAGGGGCCTGGCACTTGAGTAGTATCATTTTCTCTCAGCTCAAGCTGCCCGTCTGCCTTCCCCTGGGCATCTGGGCTGAGCTGCAGTGTAGCCCAGTGAGCGAGGTGCTATTAAGGGCACGCGGGGTGGGCATGGCAGCCATGTCCCTGTCCCGCTTGGCCACATCGCAAGTGCGTGCTGCAGCAGGGTGAGCACAGAGGTGGTCACAGCACCCAGCTGCTGCAGGGATGAGTCCCAGGCATGCGCCTGTGCGTCATGGGTGAGTAATGCTGTGCCGCTGGGTGCAGCAGGCGGGTGCAGCCCCCTTGCAGCCTGCGTCCTGTGCTCACGAATGGGTCAGCCCAGCAGGAGTCCCCGCTGAGGGACTTAGGCCACCTTAGGCCACCTGCCTTCCACCTTGCTTCCAGCCTTAGCAGGGCCCGGGGAGCAACTTGCCCTGTGTATGCTGCTCAGGGTGGTTTTGTAGGGCCTCACAGCCCCAAGAGACAGGAGCAGCGAGGGAGTGAG
This sequence comes from Oxyura jamaicensis, assembly GCF_011077185.1. Taxonomy (NCBI): domain Eukaryota; kingdom Metazoa; phylum Chordata; class Aves; order Anseriformes; family Anatidae; genus Oxyura; species Oxyura jamaicensis. Next base: position 63,596,808 of record NC_048897.1, read on the forward strand.
CGTCCCAGCACCTCTGCGTGCGCAGCTCACCTGTGCCAGGGCACGGGAGAGTTGGCTTCACTGCCATCTGCACCTCAGCCACAGTTTAATAAAACTCGTTCCTCTATGGGTTTGGTAATGCTCCACAGGTGTAGGGGAAGCGCAGGATGCAGCAGAGAGAGCTGTAGCAATTTGTAAATCTTCATTTCACAGACCAGAATGGCTGTTGCCTTAGAATATAAGTGCAAAATTTGTGAGGAGCTGTTACAGATATATACACAGGCTGATAAAACAAATGTAGGTGATTTGTCTTTGTGCTGCTCCAGCTTAAATGCATACATCCCCTACCATTGGCAATTTGTCTTGGTTCTTTTAAATTCCTAAGTGGATTATATTTTTTTTTTCATGGTATTATTTGACAACAGTCATATTTCATGGCTTTACTGCATTCTTTGGATAGTTAGAATTTTTTAAGGAAGGGAGTTCAGTAAGAGGCAGCCATCTCCAGGGCATGTTGTGTAATGCAGACAGTGAAGACAAAGTATCTGGGAATGTTCTTTGTACATTTTTATGTAGTTTTTATCTTCAGAAAATACAGAATTTGACCTATGGTGGTTTACAGCAGCTAAAGCACAATGCCAGATTGCCCCAATGCCAGATGGAAATCCTTGAAATACTACGGCATGAGTAAATTCTTCAGCACCTAATATACTTAAGTGACAGCAATACACAGTCTAAAACAACAGTGGATTCTGACAATAATGAGGAAGTTTTTAAGCTTTTCAAACACTAATGGGCTCCAAAATATAGGCATACAGCTTAGCTTATTTGCTTCTGTTTTCACATAAATTCCTGTCATGAAATGTGTTTGTATGAGAACTATAGCGATTGTTTTAGTACCGTTTTACCCTGCTCTTAATATATTATCATTTATTAGTTTGTAGGGATGTGCAATATCTAATTAGGTTAGTAATAATTGTACTTAGTATAGGAATTGCAGCAACATAAGGAGAAAATAATCACACATTGCAATATCAAAATAAACATTTCCATTGTAAGAATGTTGTCAGGTGATGTCATACCATCTGTCCTACTGTACCCATTCAGAAATTTTGCTGCAGCAGCATCTGGTACTTTGGCAAGCTCAGCAGACAACTGTGGTAGCTTTACAGCTGCTTTTAACTCTGCTTTTATATTGAAAGAGCATAAAGACTTCTTGATCTGCTCTGTGTTCCTATAAATGTGATTGCTTTTACTGGAGTTTGGATACCGAGAAAATCATACATTTTCCTGGTTTGCAGCATAAGGTACAACATGTGAATTACCTTGGGAATTTGCACTTGCCAATCTGTACAATGCTGCTTGCCCTTCCTCATTCATTCCACAGCAACATCCAGGCCTGAGAGAGAGAGAGAGACACCTTCTGGGGGAGGACACTTGCCTGGGCACAGGAGAACCTGAGATCTCAGTTCCATTCCAATAAAAAATGGCTTTATTTGTATAAGCTGGAGCAACTCCAGCAGAGAAGACTGAGAGAAACAATCTCAAAATAAGTAATAACCTGGTAGTAGGTTGTGGGGATGTTTTTTCAAGCCCTTGTTCTGAACAAGGGAGAGCAGAGATGGTTTGGAGCATCTCACATCCCCAGGGAGAGCACTCTGGTTAAAGGTTTGCAGGGGAAGGAAAATGTTTTAGTTTAATTTTTATCAGGGAAGGCTGAAGTGCTTACACCCACCGGGAGAATTCTCATCATTCTCCTTGGGAAACAGAGAGATGTTCACCTGACCACAGTGACCATCAATGACCATGTTATGTGACTCAGCACATGCCCTGTTTGCCTGCATTTTGCTCTTGGCTAGCTTAGAAGAACAACATGAGCAGGTTTCTGGAGTCTGTTTTGTGGTTTTGTGGCAGCTCCCAGGTATATGGGATACCAATGCATTTTACTGAGATCTAAGTTTGTCAGTAGGCAGCGAAAAACATAAGAAATGTCCAGCATGACTTTTCATCCTTTAGTCACAGTACTGCAAGCTAAATATGTGACAACAGTGTCAAAAAAAAAAGAAGCTGTAGCCATGATACTTCTCATGAGTTTGCATTTTTTTTTTTTCAAGTTAAAATGTCTCTTAAATCCACTTTTGCCACTACTGCGTAAAGTAAAATGCTAAGTGTCTGACCACAGACACTGTTAAGATAATCATTTGTGGTTACCAACCAGGTCAATGATTTCCGGTATCCCTGTGTAAATGATCAGCTCACAAGCTAGACCGGTGCCCGCATTCATGGGCATATTCAGTTCTGCACATATGCATTCAGCTCCCCATCCATGCATTTATTTCTCTGCCATACACGCTTTCCTTCTCATGGTAGAAACAGCTTCTTTGGACTAGTTCTCTCCCTTTTAGGCTCAACATGCCCTAAGTAAAGGCTTAGTTTTCTGCTTGTGCACAGAAGAAGCTTGGATGACATTATTTTGAAAGAGGAAAGTCTGTGCAACTGGTGTTCACATATTTGATGAATTGAACTCAAGACTTGCTTTTGCAAACACCTTTACACAGCATTACACTTTACTTTTTCCTTCCACAAAATGAAAAAATAAATACAACCATGTAAAAAGCACAGACCATATCTCATTGTTGGCTACAAACAGGGACGAGTGTTCCCTGATTCTTTCACTGTGCTAGATTATTTTTAAATAGATTTCAATATAATTTCCTAAGTAATCTTACTAGTCTATTTCCTTGTCCCCAGAGTTTTGGACATCTGCTAGGGAAGACTCTGCTTACACTGAAGGAAGGCTCTGAGTGGATGTCCAATTAATTTAGATTTGTCATTTCAATTTGTTCATTCGGCAGGTATATTGTAAACAAAATAGATTAAATGAGGTCTGCTTTGGGGTTTTAAATATTTTATTTGTGCTTACCAGTTGGGAATTGCCCCTTATATATAGCATCTGTTCAATATGACAGGGTTTTCTAGTGTTCATTGACCACATATCAGTTTTCCTTTAATTGAGTTAGCAAAATGTTTTGTGATCTGCATGGGTAAAAACTCCAATGTTTAATCATGCCTCTCTCGAGTTTTTTCAGTCTGCTTGTGTGATGCTGGGAGCTGCTGGTTGACATGTGGAGGGGCTTTGCGGTTCACCTCCTGTTAGGGTGCTCTCATCCTGGGGAAATGGCAGCCCCTACGACTGTGTTGGACTCAGTGGGGAGCTGCCATGGACTCCGCTAGGCCAAGGATTTGCCCCCAGACAGGAGAAGGTGCTGAGGTGATTCCTGTGATTATAACGAGGTGCAGTGGAATGAAGCTAAGAAATGGGGAAATGGAAGCAGAATGCATTTTGGCACAGATAGTTGTCAGTGGAGCTCACTCCCAAGGGAAGTTGTAAAGGTTGGCTCTTTAATATTACATAGGCGAAAATACTGGAAGGCATACAGCAAAGTCCACTTCTATAGTAACAGCAACACAGACTGATTGGCCTTCTCATTACTGTCATTCTTGGGTTAAAAGAAACTCCCTTCCCTTTTTTGTTAAGTGCCGTTAGCATATGCTATAGATAGAGGTTTGCTGTTTTTTTTTTTAGCAGACAAACAGGAAATGTATAGGTGTAGGATATGTGGCACTAGCAGAAATCTAGGCTCTGAGGACACGGGACATTAAAAGGCATGGCCTGAAGAGGCAGAAACAGGCTTTCCTCTGGAGCATATCCATCTTATTACACTCTGCGAAAGGGCTCTATCGCCTTGCTGCCGCTGGGTCTCTCAGTGTAAATTACTCCCTTGAAGATGGCCATGTTCTGTGGTTTGCAGTAGAGACACAAGTTTTTTGATGTTGACCCTTGCTCACAAGGGGCTACTGCACGATCACTACAGTTGTTCATGGAAATCATCCTGCAGAAAATCATAGTCCCAGAGGTAATGTGCAAGTCATTTAATCCATCAAAGCATGCTACGTTGTGCAGGAACACACGCAGACCTGTGGCTTAATAAACCTCTGTTCTATATGTACAGCGCTGATTTTCCTGTTTCTTTCTTGCAGTACAATAAACACCTCTTCGTACACATTGGACACGCCAACCATTCTTACAGTGATCCGTTGCTTGAATCGGTGGACATTCGTCAGATATATGACAAATTTCCTGAAAAGAAGGGCGGTCTAAAGGAATTGTTTGGGAAGGGGCCCCAAAACGCTTTCTTCCTCGTAAAATTCTGGGTGAGTAAGATGTAACATGGAGAAACTCTCTTATCAATAAGGTCTGTGTTTAGTATGTAGCCCTTTGGGGTGATCATGAAAATTTCTTCTGTTGTCATTTGAAAGTGCAAAGCTGTATATCCTGGTAGGTCACTGGCCCAAAGCCACTCTTGTTGCCAGTTCCACAAAATGTCTGTGTTGCAGACAACATGCAAGGGTAGATGCATGCCTCAGCTGTGTCTGACACAGCTGCTGGGCAGGAGCAAACATGTAAAAAGAGCCCTTGTTTCTAAATGGGGAACTGCCATCTAGTGGTCTAAGACCAACCAGAGAAGCAGTGGAAATGAGACTGCTTTTTAGTGTTTCAAATGTTGAACTCTTGCCAAATGCAAATTATACAAGTATCAGTCCTGAGATCAGCCCACACTTTCACAGACAGGACCAAGTAGGAATCGAACCAAGTGTGCAGTAGGATCACATGCTTGGGAGGGTTCCAGGATATTTTTTTTTTAGCAATTTTTTTTTGGTTGCTGTAGCACATCTGTTTTCCCCTTGCCTATTTGTTAATGAGCCATGGGACTCTGCTCCAAAAGTTATCTATTCATATGAGTTGTAACCAGGAGGAAAAAAAAGAATTTGAATGGAAGGCTGAGATGTTGGACAATATGTGATCTAGTTCTGATAATTTTCATCAATACACCAAATCTCCTTTGTTGCACTTGCAAAACCACGTGGTAGTGATGTTACAGGTTCATCCAAGAGGACTGTCAAATCTCCAAGCTGGACCTTATGTTTACACTGAAACTTTTTCTACTCATGGATTTTCTAGGGACCTTGTGATACAGTCTTTTTCATACTAGCAGTTATCAGCTAAATATTTTAAATTTGACTTTTAAAGCCTCAGTGAGAGGGGAAATATTTAGGGACTAATTACAGAGTGGAGACGTTGATGCTGAAACCAGAAAAGATTCATCTGGAAGCACTGCTTATGATTAGGTTTCCTGGTGTTTGTTGTTTTCAGTGAAAGTTGATCTGTGTGGCCTGAAATACTGTCCAACTTGTACATGTCCCAGACTTACATCTTGCCAAGTTTCTGTGGCACCAGATATGGGAACTGAGAATGAGGGAGACTCTTTTCTCAAATCTGGATGCAGAAGAGATAAACAAACCACTGAGCAGGAGCTGTGCTGGACTGCAAAATAAATCCACTGAGAAATTCATGGGGCTTACAATTGAGAATGGGAGCTGTAGAATGAGTGCTTGAGGGCTGGCTGATCAGAGATGAGAAACAGCATGCAGTGGAGAACTGGAAACAAGCACAACAGAAACCAGAACCAATGCAGGTGAGAACACAGGGTTAAAAAGAGGTAGGGAATGGGAAGAGGGAGCATTTGGGACAAGAAACCTGTGGGAGAATGTAGGGATGAAGGCACAGAAACAAGTATGCAAGGGCTAGGAACTGGACAAGCATAAAGGCACAAGAAATCTGGCTGCAGAGGAACAGAGCTTGGAGGTAAGTGTCTGTAACCACTCAGCACCTTTCCTTGCAATTCTTGGGCCTGAACCAATGACCCTCACCAATACACTTTGCATAATAAGTACTCGTGAAACCCACTGGCAAAATGAACCTCACCTTGCCCACCTGTTCTCAGCTCACAGAGAATGAATGACAAGCTGCAGACTACATTAGACATGGAAACAGCAGAGATCTGTGTTGCATTCACTAATGTATTTTATGTTCTGCTTCTTTGCCATGTGGAAACTGATTTTCAGCTGTGCTGAATGCTCAAAGAGATGTGTCCAAAGCCAGCAGAGAGCTTCTTTGGATTATTAATGTCTGTGATGTGCTCATGGCTTTATTTAAGTACCAGCCTTCTTTACTTGATCTCCTACAAGCAGTGCACCCCTTTAACCCTCTTGCCTCAGTTCCCCAGCTGTAATATGGGGGTGATGCCATCCCTTCACCTCAGGTGGTCACTGAGAAATGAAACTCATTGACATTTCTTAAGAAAAAAGATAGTGCCATGAAGAAAACCTTTATCAAATCAATAATTCTGTGTTCAGCACAGATTTTTGAGTAGTGTGCCACAATAGAGACTGGGCCACACTGAATAATGCAATTTTCCTAAACATTTCCTGATCTCACCGTGCCTTCCAACTTAATGGTCTTTTAATACAATTTTGTGTGGTACTAACTTAGAGATTAAAAAACATGCAGTGCTAACATCCTTCTGACTTATACATTAGAAATGTGGTGGGAATGCCTTCCTAAGCCATGGCCTTAAAATAGCTAGTGGATTTTCTTTCTCTTTGAGCATGCAAAGGCAGAGGGAAGGTGACGGGTACTGTTTGTGAGCAGCAAGGGTCATGATGAACGGTCCTCTAGAAATAGACTTCACACCAGTTGCCCCCACATCTAGAAATATATATATAGGAAAAATAGAAGTTGGCTCTCTAATTAGTTATGAGAATTAGATCCTAAACTGTCAGGTCACTGTCCTTCTCTTAATTTCTTTCACTCCAATGGGACATTTCTTCAGGAAAAAAAGAAAAAAAAGGACACTTTTCTGGGAAGCCTTAAGAAACTGTTCTAAAACAGTCTATTACCAGTGTAAAGCTGGAAAAGGTTGTTGGCAGTCTTTTTGACCCTGTTAGTAACTTCCAGTTTATTAATGAGAAAACAGATTAAACTCTGTATCTTTGTCCTTTCTTTTAAATTCAGTATCCACTTCTGAAGCAGTATCCACTCCCTCTGTATCATACACTACCTCCTCTTACTACGAACATTCAACTTCTCCCAGGTTCTGTTCATTGCTTTGCTTCTTCACAATATCCTCCCTCACCCTGTATTTAACTGTCTTCTTTTCCATCATGTTTATTGTCTTCTCCTTTTATTACCATTAACCATTGGTAGTTTGCTCCGCACTTCAAGCTACTGAGCGCACCCTAGTGTCCAGTGACACTCCAGGTTTTGGTGGAATTTGACTGTAATGTGAGTAAAAGAGGAATAGGAATTTGTGTTGGGTAAATAAGTACAGGTGGGAAAGCACAAGGGGACTCAGCAAAGAAAACCAGGGACTATGAGTAAAAGGAGTTAAAGGTTATAGCAGGAAGCAGTCAGATGTTGCTGCGTGTGGAAACGTAAAAGCAAAGGTGAGGGTTTGATGCTAGAAGGGATGGTGAGCCTGTAAACAGATTTAAAGAGAAGTTGGCATGTCCTTGGGGATGGCAAAAAGGATATTCCTTTTTGCCATGAAATCTAGTGTGCAAAAGAAGGCTGGGGAACAGAAAGACCAGAAAGGAACAGTCACACTGAGGATGACCAAGGCAGAAAGTAGCTTAGCTAGTAACTGAAAGAATATTCTTCTTGCTCTTCCATGTAATTTCCATGTAATAAGGCTTCTCAGCAGCACGTGTGCCTTTCAGTTCTCCTTGTGATAAAGGTAAAAAGGGTCACACCTTTTACAAAGTGAAAGGTCTGAGATCTTGCAAGAAGACATTTGGCAACTGTGGAGTTGACTTTGTGAAGTACTACAGGTATTGAATACAAAGCAAAGCTGTTCCGCTTTGCAGAGGTTTATTCCAATTGTATCTCCTGTGAGATACAGCCTGATGCTGGGAATGGGTATGCTTCATCCCACAGTTTGGGACCTCCTCCTACCTACCTTTGCAGAAGGTATAAAAGGAAGAATCTTCTCTATTTACACCACCCCATAACCAACATCACAGCCCTGCTAAGCAATTTCCAGGTCTTGTACCTTGAGTGCAGTGAGTCATCTTCTGTTTATCCGAGGCAGTCACTGGGAACCAGTGCAGGGAAGGAAGTCACCTGAGAGACAGGCTTTTACTTACGATGTTATGCACTCAGTACAATGAGTAAGGAACAACATAGCAACAGTATGGCACAGGAAATGTATGTGACACTATGATATGAAACTAGAGATTACAGGTATATAAAACTAAAATCAAAGTAAGTGTTCTTAAATAAATGTAGAATTTATCTCCTAGAACATTGACAAGGAATTCAGACCAGGTTTCAGAGTATTTGCAGATGAAATCTTTGTCTGGGTGCAGGTTGAGTGCACAATCCTGCTTCATTAACATTGTCACTAACAAAATAATCACAGAATCACAGAATTTCTAGGTTGGAAGAGACCTCAAGATCATCGAGTCCAACCTCTAACCTAACACTAACAGTCCCCACTAAACCATATCCCTAAGCTCTACATCTAAACGTCTTTTGAAGACTTCCAGGGATGGTGACTCCACCACCTCCCTGGGCAGCCTGTTCCAATGCCTCACAACCCTTTCAGTAAAGAAGCTCTTCCTAACATCTAACCTAAAACTCCCCTGGCGCAACTTTAGCCCATTCCCCCTCGTCCTGTCACCAGGCACGTGGGAGAACAGGCCAACCCCCACCTCTCTACAGCCTCCTTTAAGGTACCTGTAGAGAGCGATAAGGTCGCCCCTGAGCCTCCTCTTCTCCAGGCTGAATAGCCCAGCTCCTTCAGCCGCTCCTCGTAGGACTTGTTCTCCAGGCCCCTCACCAGCTTCGTCGCCCTTCTTTGGACCCGCTCAAGCACCTCGATGTCCTTCTTGTAGCGAGGGGCCCAAAACTGAACACAGTACTCGAGGTGCGGCCTCCACAATAATATCAATTAAAATAATCACAAAATAATCCCAATCTATGTAAAACAAGCATGTGTGATTTGTGCCATCTGATGTTAATCTGAGTGAGGTCAACATACCTGTTGGTTAGTTTGTGCTTGAACTGTTTTTTGTGGCTTGTAAAAAGCCCTCAAAGTTTTCTGGTCTTTGACTTTCTCATCAGCCTATCTAAAAGCTAAATCAACATATGTCATCTCTGTTGGTTTCTTTCAATGGTTAACCTTCCACTCATACCATTTTCTAGTGCTTTTCTAATGCTTATCTGTTTCTAATGCTTATTCTGATTTTCTGATATTTTCTTTTATTTCTGATATTCTAATGATTATTCTGTTTCTAATGCTTATCTGCTACTATCCATAAATTATCTAGCACTAAATATTATACTTACACTCTTGAAAGAGTAAAAAAGTAAATGCTGGATCACACCTCCAGCTTTATCCCAAAATATTTCTAAAACATTATTGCTGGCCTTGGCTTCCTGGCACCAGATGCCAACTGCCCAGCACTCTGCCCCCCAGCTCTCTGTTTTCTCTTGCATGAAGGTTGTGGTACACGTCTCCACATCTCCAATAAAGACATTTGACTCTGCTGTTATTAGTGCATACATCTCCGTCAACTCCAGCAAGGGAATTATTGCTCTAGGACTTAACCCTCCTCATAACTTACGAGTCTGTCACTACATAGCTTGGCAACTACTTTTTGCTACTAAGAGCACTTTTAATATTAATTCAGCAGTGAGTATCTGTCTGATGCAGCCTAGACTAAATTAATCTTCTGTTTTAGCTAATTATTGCTCTCTCATGTTTTGCTTTGCGCTCTGCTTGCAAGTTCTGAGGCAAGATTCTGTTTCTGTTTGACTTCTCTGTCAGCTTCAGTATCCACGCAGCAGGCTCCACACCTGTTGGCATCCTTAGTGCTGGTGTGGCTGTGGATTTCCATAGTGTGGCTGTGGATTTTGTGTATCTTGACAATGACACATGCTCTGTGCCACACCTGAACTCTGACTTCTGTAGCTACAGAAATAGACATGGGCAGCAAATACATCTAAAAGGAGGAAGGATGTTTTCTAACTAGTGAAACGGTGGGGGAAAAAAAAAGGGGGGGGGGGGGGCAGCAAAATTAATTAATACTGGGCTTTCAGGCTTTCCACTGATCTGAGCTGCTGGCTTATTTTTTTTTAAGTGTTTGCAGGAACTTGAACTAGTCTCCAAACTGAGGAACGCTTAGTCAGAACCCAGTGCAACTGTAAAATAAAGGCCAAAACTCATCTGAAAAGATGCATGGATGATATTAATTGATGTTTAAAATGAATGCCTCTATTTGCAGGAATCAGCAATGCAAACTAGGAGTTTTAGAAAGTAATGCATATTATAATTAAGGCAAGCTTTTAAAGATGCTTTGAAGTCCCAAATATTTTTGAAATTCAAATGTGGGATGGAAATAAAGGAATCTACACAATAAAGGGGCATTAAATTATGTCCCCCAAAATTTCACTGTTTTATAGATGTAAATATATGCCATAATTGTTGGTGAGTAATATGAGGAGGATGGTTAAGTTTATTCCTATTCTTATGCAAAACAGCTGTGGCATGAAAAATAATGCTCCTTCTCTTTGTGATACACTGGAACAAACAATTTACCCATGTAATCAGTGTTCAGAAATGGCTTGCGCCTGTGGTCTCCTCCCTCCCCCCCCCCCCGAATTTATCTCCATGTGCCTCCAGCAGTCTTAAAAGGTGCAGAGATTCTTTGTGCCCTTCATTTCCACACACACAACTGTGGCTATTGCCTTTTTATTTTCTTTTTGTTCTTACATGCACGTTCTATTGCACAATCCTGATTCTTGGATTTCCCTACACACACACACAGACACGCATACACACACTTGCCAGTTTTGACTGGCAAATGATCTGCAGCTCACAAATGCAAGCTGTAATGTGAATGGGGCTATGGCCAGCATGCAAATGTATGCAAAACCAATTGGATATGGAAGACAGCATTTTCCTTCCTGCATCGCAACCCGCTCAGCACAGGGCGTTCACGTGGTGCTTATGGAGGACCCCTTTACCAATTGATGAGAGGGCATTAGTACTTGAGCCTGGATAATGAGTGGAAGGGGCTGAGCAGCAGGGAAGCTGGAGCAGCTTGGCCTGTCCATCACAAACCCAACCATGTGGCAGACCTGGACGCAATTCCTGAGCTGCAGTGTAACGTGCCAGCGACCCAGATGCTCCTGTTGGAAAAAATTGCTTCACAATTTGGAATCTCTACTCTTTGATCACTCTTTCTTTGGAGAGGATGAGGGGAGGCATGATGCGGTCATATGAGTAACACACCTCCCTGCAGTCAGCAGTCATTAAAACCTGTACGCTGTTAACAAATGGCTTTATGTGCTTAATGTTAATTACTGAATGCCAGCATAAATTGTTCTGGCCCTCCCCAGATCCTACTGTTTCCAATAGGTGCTGTTTTCCTTCTACTCAGCAGAAAAGATTTAGACTCTTCTCAGCAGTTTTTGCTAGAGTTGCTTTTTTGTTAGCCGAAGCTGTTATTATTACACAAGCACTCTACCCTATTCCCCCTGCCTTTAACACAGAGCCTGAGAGCGCTTGGGAAGTGAATGTGGAGGGTTTTGTTGTTTGTTTTTAAATATTTTTCCTCTTTATTTTGGTTGCAGCCAGCTCTGTTTTGGTCCTTGCTCTGGCACTCTGGCAGAGGCTTTGCCATGCAGCATATGAAACACTTGGTACTCTTAATATGTAATATTTTCAGTGCTACCCTTTGACAAGCTATGCTGTATTCATGAATTAATCATGTTCTTATACAATCATGTAGAAAGGGTGCCAGAAAGCTGAGGGTCTCTCTCTCTCCCCTCCAAATGCATTCAGAGTTCAGCTTTTAAAACTGAATCAAGATTAGTTTTATGTTTGACAATCAACCCCCCAACAAAACCCCACAACATTTGTTGTTTTTAAGTTGTTGGGTTTTACTTTCCTGCTAAATTACATTGATCTTCAAATGTGAATCTTTTAGTGAGTATTGAAAATGACTCTTTGAAAAATTACTCAACATGACTCTTGTTCACTATATGTAATCATGCTTCCATTCTAAAGGGTATTTATTGGTGTACGCTACAGTAGTGCTCACCAACCCTAATTCCTGGAGCCACGGATCAATAGCATAGCTGTGGCAGAAGCTGTAGAGAATGGAAAGATGGTTTACAGTCCAGGAAGCCTTGCAGTTGAAGTCTAAAATGCAGGTGAACAGCTAGATAGAGACAGACTGAGCGTACCAAGGAAATAAAGATACAAAGCTGAGTCTCATGAGAGGCTGCAGACACAGTGCTCCAGAAGCTTGACTTGTCAAATTTTTCACTGGGATCATTAAGAAGGTTAACTGAGGTTAAAATGATAAAGTCATAGATGTAGATTTTGGAATTATTATATTTATCTGGTCTTACCTCTCCTGTAATATAGGTAGTAAACCTCGCTAAGTAATTTCTGCATCCAGGCAATCAGCCTACTTGAGCTAGAGCATCCGTGTTACTTACATATTTAGGTTGGTTACAAAAGACTCTAAGTAACGGTGACTTCACCATATTGAGAATTATCCCAGCACTGCATTGCCATCAGGGATATCAGCGTCTGCCTTGTTTCTCATTTAGCTTTTGTGTAGCGTTAGCTTTTTGTCTTTTAATGTCCTTTCCTGCAAGATTTAATCTATCAGAAGACTCTTTCCCATGTAGCAACTTGTAGACTATGACAAAGTTGTGGAAAAACTTCCCTTGGAAAAACTAAGTAGACGGAGTTTCATTAGTCATTCACTACAAAGGATGTTTTCCAGACCTGAAATCATTCTTGTAACTCTTTTCTGAACCCTTTCCAATTTTCCAACATCCTTTCTAAAATGTGGACACAAAAATTAGAGTCAATATTGTAGTAAGGATCCTGCTTAAACTGAATTCAGAGGTAACAACACATCACTGTTCTTCTGCTCAAAATTACATCTGCAGCTCTCATAGCCACATCAGATCTACAATTTTTCCAGTAACCTTTTTTTTTTTTTTTTTGGTATCATCATTACCTTTTGGGGAAAAAAATCCCCCAAATATAAATGTGATTTGCTTTCTTCAGGTTGAGAGATACGTTTTCGCGTATTGTGTGCATTTAATAAATGAACCGCTTGCTATGTAAGCCATACCAATATACTTAACAACTCCTTCACCATCATTTCTTATCATTTAACCAAAGCTTTGTATTTTACCAAAGTGATTGTCTTTCCTTCTTTTAGTAACTTAATTTTAGTCAGCATTTAAAAAAAAAATAAATCAAATTCTAGATTAAGACTACTTCCTTTAGGTGACATTCCCCTCTTCACAATGATGCATGCTCCTTCCTTAGTGTTCATGTACTCATCCTCTAGTGAAAAGATTCGAACCCAGGTTAAGGGACAAGATGCTTTAGTATGTGAGACTGGAGAAAATTCTTTCGTTATTAAAAGAAGCTTTGCTGTAGCCTTCATTCAAAAGTATTTACTGTTGCAAACTCTTAGGATTTTTATATTGGTGTTACACTTTTTGGAGGAGTCTTAGAGGTTCAACACTCAGCATGTTGTAGTTAGTTGAACATGAAACCTCTTGTTTAAAAGGACAACTCTTCCTTTCCTTGAAACACCTCTATTGTATGCTACTCTAAAATAATAATTAAAAAAAAAATCGAAGAGCAAATACAGGCAATTCATTTCTGTTTTGCAATCATGGGTACTTTTTAGCAACAACATTGTGATTGCATAAGAGTAAATCATGACAGCTGAATGATAATTTCAAGTGTTCCTCATTCAAACATCAGGGCCCCAGCCTATATTTTTTGTGTACACAGGATTCCTGGTGGTTTCAGCAAAAGATGGAAGCACTGTGGGAGTGATCAACAGGGTGCCAGATGGCCACGTGTTACTTTTCTGGGTTAAATGACAAGTATATTTTTTCAGTGGGCTTCAAAAGGAGAAAAAAAAAAAAAAAAAGAAAAAAAAAAAAAAAGAAGTTATTTTTTAATATCTATACCCATTCCCAGCAGTTGTTATTGCAGCTCGAGATACAAGGTCTATGCAGTTGACCCTTTTCAACAACATGAAATCACGAGGAGCATTTTGCTTACAATTTCTTAAATATCTTCTCTGTATCTGAAAGAAAAAAAGTGTGTTATCATTCAAAACAGTACAATTGTTTTATCAGAAATAACTATTCTTTAGAAATTCCAGTGGAGCAGCTGTGACATGGCTGATGGCTGCTACAGTTTTTCCTATTTAGATGTAATTGCAAACCAGCTGTGATGGCAAATTACTTATTTAATATTAGCTCAGAACAATTTCTTACAGATCACTGTGAACACACTGCTTTAGCTGTACATTAAACATTAACTGCTGACCTCATGCAAAACATGTGCAAAAAGCAAGGTGTAATAGCAATAGGATTTCCTTCTGTTATGCAAAATACATGACTATAAGGCTTTTTGTGTTACTGTGTGTATAAACCTCTTGAGATTTTTCCACTGATTAATTTACCAAAGCCAGCCTGAAGTAATATTAGACCTATGACTTCTCCATACCACAAACTAGCTCAGTATTGCTATTATCAGCCTCAGAAGGTTGTACCACAAATACAGATTGTAGACACTAAGTAGAATTAATGACTTGTTGCCCAGTTAAACATTAAATAGCAGTTACAACTGACCTGAACTACAGTGAAGGCAGGATTACAATTGTTCCACAATAACTTGTAAATAAACATACCTGTAAAATGCATTTTTTAAAAGTCTCCAGGTAGACAAGAAGGCATTTGTCAACACTTCATGTTACATTTCTGTGTTAGCAATAAAAAGCAATAAAAACTAGTTAAGCTAGAACTACAAGTGAAACAGCTGTGAAAGTGTATTTCCCTGTTAAAATGCTCATCTCAGAGTAGGTTAAAAACTCAAATGATTCCTAGATGTTACGCTGCAGTAGCTGATCGGCTATTTCCACATAAAAAGAAAAAATCCCTGCCCACTCTCTCCTTGGGCACCAAAGATGTCAGCAGAGCTAATGCCTGAATCAACAAATCCAGCTGTGGATATCTCTAGCCTGTGCCTATATCCATATTAGTTCTCTTTTAAGTTGAGGGCTTGTGAAAATGGTTTCATGATGACAAAGAGCACAGTGGCAGAAAGGCTTTAGTGCTACTGCAGGCCTGGGGAGGCAGGATTCAGCATGTGACCTGTGCTGTTGCTTCGTAACCAAATAAATCATGCTGCGCACAAGACTTGGATTTTGGATATAAATAATTAAAGGTAGTGCTGTTTCTCACTTGATCCTGCAACTCTCAGTCTCTGCTAGATATCAAAGTCAGCTTGGTCATTATTCAGACTGTGGAGAAATACTGAAATAAATCAAATACTTCAGTAATATTTTATTGGTCCAGTAGGCACGGCTCAGTAAGCACACAGATAATGTGAAGCCTGTGAACTGTGTCATATAGCTCAGTGAAGTTAAATGGTTTGCTGAATCAGGGCCATATGGCCTGACAGAGTTTGTTAGAGCTCAATTCCTGTGTTGCACAGCCATCTTCCTTTGTAGTGATGATTTCATTCTTTTAAGAAAGGAAAAAGGACTTCATCTTTCTGCCAGACAACAAGGCCACTTGTAGCTGAGAGAAATATTGGGTTCTCTTTTGTGTTTGAAGTTTGAAGAAATTGTGCCTTTCCTAAGGTTTTTACGTCAACAATTATGCAAGTACTTTCCACTTCCACTGTTGTCACTATCAAATCCTTCTCACTCCCTGATTTCTAAAGTCAAGAATGGTGAGGTAATTGCAGGTTATACTATGACATTGTCAAACGAAAAATGAAATCTTCAACATCTGTTGCTTTTCCCAACAGGCTGACTTAAACTGCAACATTCAAGATGATACAGGAGCATTTTATGGAGTGACCAGTCAGTACGAGAGCTCAGAAAACATGACAATCACATGTTCCACCAAAGTCTGCTCTTTTGGAAAGCAAGTAGTAGAAAAAGTAGAGGTGGGTGTTGGGCTGGGCTGGGCTGATTCTCCAGTTCCTTCTGATTTTACTTAAGCTGTCCTCTCTCCTGTCTTTACTTTACTCTTACCTGTCTTTTCCTTACCTCCTCTAATCCTTCCTGAAAGAGTATTTTCCTTCCCAGAAGTGTTTGAGCTTTTTTTATATCATTGTGTGGCTGGTGATGCTACAGTAAATAAAATCCTGGTTACCCACTGCTTCAGAGCCCTTCCTCCATCCTGCCTGTGGCATCTTTCAGTGGGGAACCTGCAGCTGACATCAGTGTGGTCTCCTCCATCGCGGCAGAAAAGTGCTGAAGCAAAACTGCTTTTACTCCCCTTTCCAAATGCTTGGCCAAATGCATGGTAGCCTGTTTGGAACCATGCTACAGTGACAAGCTACTTTTTGTCATCTAGTTTTTTTTTACATTTCAAAGACATGGATGGTATGCTATGTTTTTTAACATGCAAGGCCCTTTATTATTTACCTTTTATTTTCTAAGCAGAAAAAACATGGACTGGTCAGGTAGATACTTGGTTTACTGTACAACAATACTGTAGCTATTTAACTTGTCTTCTGCATACTAAGCCCCACACCCACATCTGTTACATGCAAAATAGTTTTTGTATGCACAGTTTAGCTTATCACTACAAGTTGAGCATTTAGTAGATATCTTGGTCACTGTTCATATCCTCCTTATACTATATATGGTTCCAGTGCAGAGTGCCCATAAAAAGTTTTCCATCATTTCTATTACACCAAGCTTAGCAAAAGCTAAGAAATCCCCAAAGCCACTGAGGAGATCATCTGAGTAGCTGGTATCTAGACAGCTGGAGTCCAAGAATCACAGGCACCCTCCTCCTCCTTGTGAACCTCTGCAATATAAATCAGTCAGTTTTCTTCTGCCTGTAGCCTTGCGTCTTCATGTAATTCATAAGTTGCATATTAAATCATGCAATAATATTTAGCTATGTTCATATGTATATATTTATACATAAATATATAAACTTATTTCTGTTCTTCCCTTTGCAGCTGATTGTCCCAAAAGTACTGTAAAATCTTATCAAGTTTATTGCAAGTTTTCTGCTTAATTCTTTTTTAATGGATTTGGACTTTACTTTGTGTAAAGATTACTTTGTGTAATCTTCATCTTTTCGATTTTTAATTCACAGGTTAGAGAACAAGTTGTGGTAAGACTTTTAACAATGAATGGCCCTTGAATTTTTAGCAAGGCACCGTATAGCTCAGGCAGGGAGTTAGCAGGTAGGAGTATGGGTGTTTGTGTGGCTGAGACCCACTTTCTCTTTCTTCTGTCTACACAAAGAAAAAAATAGATACAGCATTAATGCTTTTAAACTTTTTAAAGTATCTTATTCTAAATATTCTTTTTTTTTTTTTTTTAGACTGAATATGCAAGGTTTGAGAATGGCAGATTTGTGTACAGAATAAATCGCTCTCCAATGTGTGAATATATGATCAACTTCATACACAAGCTGAAGCATTTACCAGAGAAATACATGATGAACAGTGTGTTGGAAAACTTTACAATTTTATTGGTATGGACTCACTCTTTATTTTTCATGTCTAAAATACTCTCAGTTTTATATGGGTTGCTTATTTAGAACCATTTTCCAAATCCTTTAGTCATGTTGCTTACTAAACAAATAATCCCATTGACTTCAGTCTTGGAATCGTGCACTATAGAAGCCAAGGATGAGAAGAAAAAGCTGGCTGAGAACATGAACAAACGTCTCTGTTACTTCCCAGATATTCAGCTTACTTCTCTTATTTTTAATGCAAGTCTGCATTTGGTGTTTGTAAAGAGCCTAAGGCAGTAACTTTCAACCATCCCATTCATCTAATGTGTTCTTACTGACATGCCAGTTACAATACTGCAAATGTCAGTGTGTTAATTAATTAGTTCTTGGACCAGGAAAGCATGAAGTAATGATGAGGATACACCCATCAGGTGACCTAAAGCTTGAGGAATGGTCTGCATAATAGCCTTGAAGCCACTGTCATCCAGCTACCTGCTTATTGCACTGTGGCATTGCAGTGGCAGCTGGCCAAGCACTTAGAGCTATGTGATGCTGCTGCCACCATAGGAATCGGGCAGGACTGAAGGTTGATGGCATGACAAAGAGGTAGAGCAGTGCGCTCAGCCATGCAGTGTGGGGATGATGAGTGAGGGGTGCACTCCGCTCAGCTGCCTTTTGGCAGACAAACACAGGGGGACAAAGTAAAGACTTCCCTTTACTGACGTTAGTGTAGGCTGAGGAATGCTGAGCTGATGGCTCATGGGTGGCACCGTGGGTGGGATGAATCTCAATGTCCCTATTTTAGCAGCAACTGCCCCACAGCTCTGCCCCGGCGCACACTGTGTGAGCACAGTTATGGAGGTCAATTTAAATTGCCAGAGAGATAGAGAGAGGGAGGGAGGGAGGAAGGGAGAGAGAAAAAGAGACATTTCAAACAGCAACATCTAAACATTGTCTAAATTAAACCAGTCATTTCTTTTTTTGGCTCTGGTGTTTTCAAGTTTTTAATATATTGTCTACCTTTTCCTTCCCCTCAAATAGGTTGTAACGAACAGGGATACACAAGAAACCCTACTCTGCATGGCTTGTGTATTTGAAGTGTCAAACAGTGAACATGGAGCACAGCATCATATCTACAGGCTTGTAAAGGACTGAGCAGTTATTTATATATACACTTCATTTCACTTCTTTATCAAAACACAGACTGTAAACCTCAACACTTAAGTGGCAGCGCCTCTGGCCCAACTTTCACCCACATTTTTCTAAATCCTGTTTTAGTGAAGTCATTTTTAATGTGTTCATATATAATTGTAGCTGTGAAATTCTGGTACAGTTGTAAAAAATTGTTTCTAAAACTTAATTGTTCTTCAAATTTCTAAACCACAGTTCTTTGGGAAGACTGTATTTAAGAACCTAATGCCTCTGTCTGTGGAGGCCTGTTTTTAATTCTGATAGAAAAATGTATGACAGAGCATTTGCCATGGGGAAAAACTGACAGCATTTATAAGATTTTTTTTCCCAACACAAAATACTTGTTTTACAATTCAAGTGAAATTGAAATGAATCTTTAGCTATAACTGTAAATGAGTACACAGTTAATAATCTTTATAGAATTATCTTTGTAACTAATTAGGGTGGACAATATGGACAAATGTAATTCACTAAATTATATTTTAAAATGAAACATTTTTCTGTTTGAAACCAAATGAAAATATATAGCCTTAAGAAATGCCTGATAAGAAACAGACAGGTCCTAAAATTAGGCAAATTTTGTATTTTTTTCTCAATGCTAAAACTAATCTTCTAATCCATTAAACTTTGAAACAGGTATTGCAGAGAAAGAAAACATCATCCCTTACCCCTAACCTATCTAGTGTATTTTAAAAGAGTATAAAGTTGTATTGTACTAATATGAAATTTTGATTATTTAATGAAAAAGATGGCTCATTTTGCAATAAGTAGGTAAATACTGAAGATTTAGACTTGCATTATACGTAGTCTTGCGTGTGCAGTTATATTTTATACGGACAGCTATGTTTTCTAATAAGTTGATTGAAAAACTCGCAATTCTGAAAAAAGATGAATGGAAACAACAGGCATTGCAACAACATTGAGTAATTCATAAACTGAAAGCAGAACACTAAAGTGTTTGAGAGAAGAATGCATACACCTCTGAAAGGATCAACAGCTTTAATATCTATGAGACACTAGAAAGTCACAACCAACAGCAGGCAAAGAAGATTGGAAAGTGGAGATTTTTTTTTCTCCTTTTCCTCTTTATCATGGTGCTCTTACACCTCTCCCCAGTTCTCTCTCCAGTTCCTACTGGCAAAGACCTTATATGAAACAAACATGTACATACCACATGGGGACCGATGTCCTTTTGCATCTGGATGTGGTAGTACTCATCCTTCTGATATATCAGGGAAGACTCCAGGAAGTGAAGTGCAGCTGGAGATATTTTAATACTGTAAAGATTCAAAACACAGATGTGGGTGTGAGTGATTATCCAAGGTACGCACATGTGAGATAAGTATTCTCATTCTTCCTGGCTAAGCCAGAGTGTTGTTCAGTTTCTTTTCTTCTGCTGCACACCCAGCACTATCCTACAGTTGCCCAAGCAGCAGTTGTTTCAGCAGGTGCTGGTTCAACAGTGGGTTCTCATGAAAAACATTTGTCAGAAAGGCTCAGGATCACCTGGCCAAGCACAAGCCACCTTAAAGATCAGTCATGAAGTATCGGCAAAGGGTGTTCTTGGGAAGGTCCTTTGCAGCTCTGAATCAAAGAAGTTAACATTTAACAGCTCCCTCCGCACTGACATTTAATGATATGTGCCCATGCACAATTTAACTCTAGAATTTATTTCCAGGCAACAGTGCTCTAGTCTTCAAAAAAACACTTTTAATTTCTGGTTATTTTATATTTGTATAGTATCCTCTGTTAGAATTGCCCATGATTGAATTATCTAGACTAGAATATAGCCTAGACATGGTAGCAGGTTGCTGTACACCTGCGGCAGACCATATTCACATTTAACACTGCTGAGGACTCACATTAGAGGAAGACACAAACATCTATGAGGGGAAGGGAGACTGCTTAGCTGGCTGCTGATCTAATGCTACTAGGTGGATGATTGCTGTGATGTCTAGCTGTTATCTGCTTGTGGATATTAGGGCTGATGATCTTTCAGTTTATATTCTGTGAACTGAACAGATAAATATGTCCATGGTAAGATCTCTTTTAACACTCATTTTTACACTAACAATCACATCGGGAAAAGCACTGCATTGTAACAGCCTAACGGTAGCCCTTTATTCTAAGCACTTGGTGTTACAAGTCAAAAACTACTTTTTTTGTTTTATTTTGTTCTAAAGTTTGTCTGTTATTTAGGGTTTGAATTGTGGTTTTGGTGATTTTTTTTAATAACAAGCAAACTCTTTGAGGCGTATAAAGTATATAAGTCAATTTGCAAAACCAGGTACAGGTTTTTTTTAACAGAATCTGGCACACTACATATGTCATAACTATAGGGTATAAAAATCACAATGTTTATTGGTGTTCACTTATGTAATATTAGGGAAACTATTTCCATTGTCTTTTCTTTACACTTCTGTAAATGATCCATACCCTGTATATGTTAATTCTTAAAAGCCTTAATCCTTCAACTGTTCAGTGTGGGGTGTGTAGTCCAACAGGCTGCCTGTAAACTGTGAGCTCTTTTGTAAGCTGGAAGTACTTATCCTGTTACTGTTACTTTTTGTAGGAACCTTTTAATTGAGAGCTGCCAAAGCATTACAATATGCAGTGCCTTAGCATTATATTAGAAGTACCTTTAGCCTCTTAACACAAACTTTATATATAGTTTTATCAATTGGTTCCATTTTTAAAAATGTCTATATTTTTTCCCACAGAAAAGCTCTTTGACTAGCTTGGTCTAAATGAACCTTCAGTACAAGTCAATCCCATTGCTACGCAGTTAAGTGTCTATACCAAAAGGAAAGGTTACAGATTCATAGTTCACCGTGAAAAGTGAATTGTATTAATAATGCTGCCTTTTTAAATTTCATGACCAAATAATTAATTGACTCTTCTGCACTCTAGCATGAAAGTGCCTTTGGTTTGAAATTCCAGCTTAGAAAAGTGCTGCCATAATAATGACAATTTGTAGAGAGACCAAAAATATTTAGTTATCACCATAATGCCTTTGGTTTATTGGAATAAGTTGAAACTACAGGCCTCCATTCACAAAAGAGCACCATTTATAGCAATGTAATTTTGCTAATGATCAACCTGCTGGAGAATAACGTACTGTTTGCCATTTCTGACAGCATTGCAAACCAGCAACTGATTTGCCTATGATATAAAAATGAAAATGATTCACATTTATATTGTCTTCAACCAGTCGTGTGTCTATCTGCATAATGAGATCCATGCACTGCAGAATTTCAGACAGTGGACAAATGAGACTTTATTGTTCTCCTCTAATAATATTTCTTTATCTGTGAAGATTTTTTAAGACAGAAGATTTTGTTTACAAAATTGTGCATACTGAAGGTCAGATGCATAAAACGAGATGAAAACGGAGGACAACAGCTAGGGTAAAAGCAATTGTGTGTTTTTAAAAACTGAATTAAGTGTGAGCATTGTGGCTGAAGGTGCTGTTAGATAACTCTGGCCAACACTGTTCAAAACACAGGGTTGTTTTGTTTTGTTTTTGTCCCACATGATGTCATGCTAAGAAAAATGTAGCTCCTCTTAAACATATGACTGTATTTGATACCTTCTGTGAACGGGGGCCGTACTGTGTACACTACAACTAAAATCAATGGGAAGAGGAGCAAGATTTTAAGAAAAAAAAAAAAAAAAAAAAAAAACAAAAACAAAAAAAAACGTTAGAACAAATATCAGCAAAACCAAAAGCTGTCAGAGGGATTATATAGTTGTGAATACAATTTTAACTTGATTTTTAAAGTATTTGATGAAAACTAAGATTAACTTTTTATATATAGAAATATTGTGACACTGTGTGGTAAATATTGTGAAAATTCAATTTCCCTGTCTCTAAAATATTATTTTTCTTATTCCTTCAAGGTCTAAGTCTCACTTACCTCTGTAAGACAAGTAATCCTATTGAATTCACTGAGACTGACAATTTCACCCCACAAGTAAAGCATATAGTTTCAGTTTTTACCAAACATTTCAGCTGTACTAGTGCATATTTGTGGTAAAGTACACTTCTGTCTCATTAAAACAAGCATAATGGTACCATTTGGGGCTTTTGAAAATTGCTACTAACAAGTGTAGTTGTACTTACTTGAATTCCAAAATTATTTTATGTAGGTACTGCACCACTATTTTGAAGGAATTGCAGATATAATGCCTGTTTCTCGCTTTCTCTTTCTACTGCAGCTACAGCTCACTAAGTTTGGCAGTAGCTTCTTCCGTTAAGACCTCCACAATATAGGCTATTTTAAATAATGAAGGGTGTACATTACTGTTGAATGTAAGTAACTGGCCAGTTCAAGGCGGATACAACATTTGACATTCTCATCCACATCTATTTATTTTTCCACTCTAACTCCTAGGGCATACTTGCTTCTGAAGCAGTTCCCTTTAACAGTTTTCCTGGATCACTCATACTGAGAAATGTTTTGTCTACTCTTTACTTGACCCATACTGATTCAGATACCCGGTCAAACAGCAGATGTGATTATAGAGTCCAGTTTTGTACATTCTCAGGATGATCTCTTTTCCCTATCTTATAACAAGATGCTTAGCCCCTTAAAAAGGAAAAAAAAAAAAAAAAAAAAAAAAAAAAAAGATAATGTAAAGTACAAGAAACATTTTGGAGGGCTTCGTCTTTTAACTTTTCGGGTCATTCTTGCTGAGATCATGTAATTAGTTTTAGTGTGTAAATTAAATCTTAAATGCACTCAGTTGACAAAAAGGAGACAGACCCCTGTTACCTCCTTACAGAATATGTGTTTTTATTTTTGTTTTGTTTTATGGGCCTCTTTGGTTCAGGCTCATGACTGCAGACAAAACATACAATATGTGCCTGAAAAAGACAAAAGAATTTTATAACATTGAAAACCTGAATAGCCTTTAATTCTTCAGTACATTTTATGTAAAACAGGTTGGGGTTTTGTTTTGTTTTGTTTTGTTTTGTTTTTTTGCCATGTGCATTTGTTCACATTTGTAAATGACTTAATGGAATTCTCACTTTATGTTTATTTGTGTAATGTGTATAAAATGGGTTTGTGACTTAAGCATATTCATATATGGTCAGTGGTTACTTTAATATTGTACTGCTGCTGGTAACTTTTGATGTAGAACTTGCCTTTTGATGATAAAGTACCTCTAGGTTAGACAGGGAGGGAAGGCTCTTTGAATAAAGTGAATGTTCTCCAATGTTTTCTTAACATATTTGCCGAAGCTTTCAAAAGGAGTTTCAGTCAAACCTCTTGGCAGTACAGTATTCTTGTATTTGTTATTGTCTGTGTGTAGGTACTGGTACCTTTTTTTGTTTCAAATGTTTTAAGTGTTGGCTTTAAAGTGAATTTATCTTTAGTATGATAGTAATATGAAAATTATAGGTTTTGTGTGCAGAGAATTTTTTTATAAAGTGCTTTGTAAAAAAAAAAAAAAATGTATTCTAGCTTTCGCGGTACATTATGTGTGATAACTTTAATATCCATGACAGTTAAGTGCAATTATTTCATCACTCTAAAAATGCTATTTTTGTGTCGGTTACTGCAGGTGTTTTCATGTCTTTGCAAAGTGACACATTTTGATGCCTTCTTGATAAAGTGGTAGAATTTTTGTAGCTTTCTAGAAACTTTGTATTCATACAGTATCGATTGAAAATAAAGACAATGAAAGTGTTTTGTGCATTTATCTTAATCTCCTACATCAATCTCTTTTTAATGTTGGGTGCAACTTTCAAAAGCATTTGCCAAAGTAGCACAAGGCCAGATTTGCAGAAATACCTGTGTGTTTACCTAAAGGTGCCAATGACATCTAGCAGGATTCCCAAAAACTTGTAGAGATGGCACCCGTGGCTGGCACATCTGGAAGCTGTGTTCAACGATGAATCTGTATGTGTTCTAGCATTACATCAACAAGACCTCTAGCTTGTATGTCTTCCTAAAGAAATGGTGGAGGGGTTTTTTTTGAAGCATCATTTAAACCATACTGTTTAAATGGGAAGAACCACCCACCCCCTTTATGCTAGAAGCAGGAATGAGCTATTCAAAATCATACATAATGAAAAGCATAAAATACATCACAAACATGACAACTAGAACTGACTGAGGAATACAGTAGTTAACTTGGGTTGAGGTGTTTCTTCCAGAAGGACACTTGAGCTCTGTGAGAGTTGAGGTCCTAAAAATGCTGTTCCACTTTTCAAGAGACTGATTTTTTGTTTTTCTTATTACAACCACTTCCCCTTGCAGCTAGCAGCTGTTACCTGGTATGATGAGAGGATGAAACAGGCTTAACTTGCCTGCTGCATTTATGAAGTGAAACCACCCACCTAGGGGAAAAAAAAAAAGAAAAAAAAAAAAGAAAGAAAGAAAGGAAAAAAGAGAGCAAAGGGGATATCCTGCATCAATTGGAGTCAATGGGAACATGACCAGGACTTGGCAGAGAAAAAAGAACAAATGTACATCTGACTCATCTTCTGCTTCAAAAGGAGAACAGTAGCTTTTGAATAAACCACATGCCCCCTCCCACACACCCCAATTCTCCTTTTGGGTGGCAGATGTTCCACTGCCATTTTTAAAATGCCACCAGAGCACCCCCCATGTGTGAGATGAATGGGCTGAGAACAACACACAGACATACATGGTCTGTTTTGGTCTTGTTTTCTCTTCTTTGTTCCCCATTAAGTATATAGCTTCAGCACTTTGAAGTGAGTTAGCTGTTTCAGAAGCAACCTGTTTCTTAAATAAGGTTCTGCATCTTAATTAATTTAGGTTAAAAACCTTCTACCTTTGGGAAAAATGCCATGCAACACTTCAGGTTGGCAGTCCCAGTGTAACAATCACACCATTCGTGTATTAACCAACTGTCTTCAGCAGACAGATCAGCCTCTGCCTACCTAAGCAGAGTCTAGTTTACATGATTACAGCATCACAGTCACAGGATGAAGAAGACAGACCAATTATTCCATGCTGTTATACGAAGTGTTGCATGAAGAGCTATAGGTGGTCTACAGACTTCTGTGGATTTTTTTTTTAAGATGCAGCCTATTTGTCAATACAACTACCAAACGCATTTAATGCTCATAAAAACAGGAGTAAGAGGACAGTTCAGAGCTCAGCAGTCTGTTAGTGTATGTCTATAGATCCCACACAATGCTCTAGCTATTTATACCAACCCTGAGCTTTCACAGCCTTAATATTGTTGTCTGTGATTCTTTGAGCAGAAACAGCTGAACAGTCTGTCACACCAAACAGCAGCAGCTTAGCAGTGTTCATAAATGATTACCTACCTTGCAGAGAGGTGTGACACTCAATTGGTTAATGGTTGTAAGCTGTGATATGATTGCTGTTGTTTTGTGAGAGCTAGAGCTGTGCTAGAGACACTCAAGACTTGGTGAAGGTGGGAAGGGCAGGAGGGAGCCGGTAGAGAATGTACTACAAGAAGATTGAAAAGGAAAACTAGAAACCTGGAGTGCAAGTGAAAAAAATGAACAGAATATTACTTTCCAAAGAAAATGAAAATCTGAGCAAAGGAGGCAAGGGAGAAAATAGTAAGAAAAGAGGAAAAGGATAGTTTCAAGACCAACAACAATAAGAGTTCCATCAGAAGAAAGGGGAAGATCTAAAATTAAGAAAAAGGCTACAACAAACAAATATTCGCTTTCTAGGTCAGTGAATAGAATTGATTTTTTTGCTCCTATATTGCTTCTTATTTGTACTTCCCATTATTGGGACACTTCAAGGATTCGCTTTAAGCTTAATGGGAAAGGAAGGGCTGTTGTAGGCTTCTGTTTATAGTGGAGGTTCTGCATGCCTCACTGGGGACATAACAGAAAGAGCCCAAAGCACCGAATAGCCCTCCAGGTAGATGAAGAGTTGTCAGCTTGGTTTCAGATGGAAAACAGTAAGAGAGCAATATCCAGAACATTATCCGAAACAAACAGCTGAGCAAAGACACTTGAGCACAAGTAACTGATCTCAATTCATCCAGCTGTGGTGATCATTCAAACCACCTTCCTTCCACGAATTCATGCATGGGAGGAGATGGAGTGGGCTGGGAGGTGGGAGGTATGCACACAAACATGCATATGCACATGCACACTGATGCACAGAGACCATTATTATATAGGTTGATTAATTTAAGAAAATGTTGCTTTCTGTGCCCCTCACCCTGTCCTAGAGGTAAGAGTATAAAAAAAGCAACCTTGATGTTGTTAAATTGGAGCAGAAAGTCAAACAAAAGGAGTTTTCAGAGGTCTGCTTCCAAACGTCTTTGTCAACTATTACAGATATCCACACACAGGTTTTGGAGCCTTAGGCATTATGGCTTTTCCCCTTCTCTACCTCTGGTAAAGTCAATATGCAAGTAAACATAGTGGCTGGGACCATCAGAACAAATGTGCAGGAGCCATGATAAATGTCCCTTGTCGTTCCTCTCACACAGTTCAAAGAGGAGATCAGTCTGCTACTCGTGCGTACCTTGCCATGTACCTTAATGCTTTACTTTCTGGACCTCCAGCAAAGGCAGACTATGTCAGTGGATTTCAGAAACTTGCTGTTTGAATGGAGTGCTGAGCTGTATATGCAGCTGACTGCCAGTGCGTTGACAAACTACAAACTGATTTTTTTTTCCTGCCCCAAGTCTAATTTTAAAGATCCTTCTAATTTTTGATCCTTCTAATTTTTGATCCTTCTAATTTTTGATCCTTCATATTTAAAGATCCTTCTAATTTTTTTTTTTTAATTGGCAGAGGCTAAAGAATATTTTTTCCAGACTTTTAAAAATTCCTTTCTGCCAGGATCACATCATAAGAGATTTTTTTTCAAAGGTACTTGTCTTTTCTTATTGTCTCACCTGTGATGTTGAGCTTCACAGTGAACATGGGAATATTCGGGAATATGGGAATACCTGTGTCTCCATCATGTTTGGCCTTCCATTACTTTTAAATTGAACTCACTATACGGCAAATTCAGGCAATGACATACAAGAATCAACATGTTGCACACTATTCCACAGCACAGAGAAATTGATTACTTAATTGTCAAATGTCTATATTAGTTTTACTATTATACAATTTACTATTATATTTCTAACAGGTTTTAATCTAAGTGTTATCATCTGAACACCACGATGGGTGGAAACTCGGCAGTGCCATTCACACCTCCCCGTTTCCAGCAATAAGGCGGCAGCCACAACACCAGTGGCAGCAGAGCTGCTGTTCCCCTATCTCTGCCAACAATCTCCTGCTTTTCGGCAGGTGGTGGTGAGCAACATCTGGGAGCTGCCCCGAGACTATCCAGCAACAGGCTCTGGATAAGTGCAGGGGAGCAGGTAACCAGGGCACAGTGACAAGCACGCTCCCAGCCTTTGGTAGGGGAGCTGCCTGTTGCAGCACAGGACAACAGGTCAGCTTCCCTGCCTACTGTCACCCCTGTCTCCCGGTCAGCCAACGAACAGGATGACATGCTCAGCAAACAAACGTGAAGGGAGGGGCTTGAGATCCAAGAGACTTCATTTTTACAGATTTTTTCTCCAACTGCCCCATTCTCTGAAAGGCCACAAGAGATCAGAACAGGATCACCAATTCCTCTTTACGCTGGGTGAGGCAGGAAATGCAGAGCACGCATACACAACTATGGTATTGGCCTATCATTTTTTCCATGCAAAACAAATGTCTTCCCATTAAGAATATCAGTGCTGGAAGTGGTTTAAAGGTAATGGCCACTCCAAGAGAGCAAGTCTAAGGACTTGAGAGCCACAGACAGGAGACAAGCAGTGCAGGCAATGGTGGGCAAGCTCTGATTTCTCAGCTTAGGAGAATGGGGGAAAAGAATTCTTGATGCCTGCAGACTGCTGCACCTGGGGATAGGTACAGGCACAGTGGAGCAAGTTAGTTTGAAGACACTTGAATACTAATGGAAAAGAAGGCATGGGGATTGATTAGCCACCATTTGAAGACAGAGATGATGAAGCAGGAGATAGGTTAAAGGCTGTTTCAGAGAACTGCAGAGTCTTTTTCCATTACCTTTGGTCAGACACATCAAAAGACAGACAAAAGTCAGCACTCAACTGGAAGCAGCTGGAAAAGTATCAAAGAAAGAGAAATGAACCCAGAGAATCAGCCTGAGGAAAGCATACATGATGCTCATTAACACGACCAATAAACTGGTAGGGAGCTACTGAGGGGTGTAAGGGGACAGAACCATCAGACAGTCCCTGAAACACCGAAAAAAACAGGCGCAGAGGTGGTTAGAAAGTTGAGTGACCACTGCCAACATCAGAAGTTACTGCTTTCTTAGGTGTGCCTGTGAAACACATGGGAAAACTGTGGATGCATCAGTAGATGGATTTACAGACAAGACAGATATGGGAAGGAGTGGAGAGTTCAAGATCAGGGCTGCCCACAGCTTCACTGCGAGGGGGGTAGATGGGAGGTCAGGAAAGCAAGGAGATAAAAGCCGTGGAGATAGAGCTATGCAATATGGACCTGTGAAGCCATCTGTCAGCTCGAGCAACCAGCTCTTCCTTACCAGAAGAGCGTGTGGTGATAGCAGGCAGCGTGGTGGGGGTAGTGTGTGTGGCACCTGGGAAGTGGGGAGACTCAGCCCTACAAATACATGCTCATGGCTTGACAAACAACACGTCCTCTGATGCTTGTTTTTGGCCACCTGTTGTCAGGACAGACAAGTGATGATACATAAGAGGTGGTCATGATTACAAGGGAGATCTATAGACATTGATACCTGTACAATATAATTGGGAAATTTGTGTGGTGTGGATGGATTGTTACCCTTGTGGTCCCCAAATGACAAGCACATAATTACCCCTTGTAATGGGGCTGAGAGGTGGGAAGAGGGGAGTGTCAGTTTCTCTAACAACCAGAACAAGGGAAAATCTGTATATTTAAGCTTCCTGTTGAAAGGTTAAACAAAAAGATTCTGTTCAGCTGTTAGCAAATCAGCTGAAGAGAAGCTGTGACTCTGGGCTGCTCAGCTCTACTGAACACTAAGAAATAACCTCAGTGCTGGGTGTGCACAGCCCCACAGTCCCACGTTGTATAGGAAACGCTTACAGACATAAAGAGAAGCCACAGTAGGAGGAAAAACAGCAGAAACATATTTGCCAGGAAATTAAAAACAACAACAAATTGAAATTCTGACCAAGATACAACCCAAAATGTTTCCAGAAGAAACATACATTCTTACTCCATTTTATTTCAAGAGTATCAATCCCTGCAATAACTGGATTTAAACCTCCATATGATAAAGAAGTTGGCCTTTGTGCTTATATGAAGGGTCACTTTGTGATCTGAACATCTGACAAAGTCCCTCAACCAGAAGCTGAGGAGGCTCATACATGTTCCAAATGTGCAGCTCAGACCCTCCACTAAAGCAGATCAAATCTTTGGAGACGCACAAAAGAAAAATACAGCCCTAAGATCTAGCTAGATCTAGGTTCTGGTGCCTGTTGCAGCAGCCTAATGCAGGGTGACCATGAGTCTCACCAGGCTTTCCTGCAGTCATGTAATGACTGCAGCACGTCCCAATCTATTTACCTGCAAGTACTAGGTATAATCTGTTTAGATAAGCCCATTACCATGTTACGTGACCTTTGGACTTTGGCTTGAGGCTTCTACTCTCCCTTCTGGAGAGAGCACATAATATTTCACTGTCTATTTTATTTCTTTCTCCCTTATTATAGTGGTACTCAGTACCCTACACAGATTGATTTTCCTGGAGGCATAAACAAGCAGATAGAATCTAGAGGATGTTTAAATAAAGGGAATCATTTTAAATGGTCTTTGAATTAATAAATATATATAAAGATAAATAAGAAACATAAAGATATATAGGACCTATAGTTAATACAAACAAATCATGACGCATCTGCCCAGTGTGCTCTGTTTATGTGTGCACTCAGTGCTAGGATATCCTTGAAAGCAATAGGCTTCTTCATCTTTCTGGATGCACTTGTGATCCCAGCTGGGACACAGGAAATTTTCCACCACCTCAAGTGTGGGTTGCTAGATAATACATTGTGCCTATTAGGAAGAGTTTATCCTAAAAGAATACCTAAAAGGCACAGTCTACCTCCTTGACTTACTGAATCTAAGTTGACAGAATATGCACTTCCACTGTAGCCCCTACTAATTAGCACTAGAGAAAATAACTACCAATTTAAAGACATTGGTGACTTGCAGGCAGAATGGGTCACTTGTTTTTTAATGCTAACTTCTCACCTATCTTCTCCCTTTGCATATTCCTGCCAGCCACTGACCTTCCTTTTGAAGGCTGTCTCCCTTCCATTTTCTGGACCTGTGTTCAGAAAGAACAGCTACAGTATTCTTTGTGAATAACTATGAACAGCAACTGCTTCTGAAACTCCTATGGAGATGGGCTGAACCCTTCCTGCCTAATTAACGCATGATTGAGTGGGACCCTCAGCACAAGGTGAGCTGGTTTGGTGAGATATTTGGTTTTATCTTTTATTGCAGTCTTCTTTAGCACACTGTCTGAATAGCTAATGTAGAAATTTATCCATCAACATAAATTAGACACCAAAGTTGGAAAGATTTGATCCACCTGAACAACTACTACAAATAAATACTTGGTCATCCTCCTCCCTTTTCTCACTGTGGTCTGGTTTAGAAACACTGTTTGATACTACAGAATAGCTCATATGAATCACCTTAATCTATGTCTTTTTAAGGAACGCTAGTAGTGTACAAGCAACTGTAATACATTCTTTCCCATTCCCTTCCAAAGACAGGAATACAACAGTGCTGTGGTACATTGGCATCAGATGCTTTAAAAGCTGAGTGGGACATCTCAACTGAATACACAGTTCAAGGGAAACTGGGACTACTAAGCATATAGAAACCATCTGACTCTCTACAGAAAGGTTATTACTCAAAAAGTCTTTGTGCTTACTGAATAATCTGATCTCAGGTGACTGCAAAATGGTTTTCCTTCTCTCTTTGAATTGAATTTCAATATGTCCTTGAATGAAGAACATAATGAAGTACATGCCTACGGCAAGTGCTGTTTAAAGCACTGTCCTTTATTCCTAGAGACATTTCCAGGAAACGCAAAGCTGCAGATTAAAAAGGCCCTGGCTTTATCACAGACTTCCTCTTCTGTGTCACTTTTTGCTCTGGGTATGACACTTGAATAGACAGTATTTAGCGCAAACACAGCACAGAATCTGCCCATCTCTGGGCCATGCAGGAGAGAGTTGTGCCTCACTGGAAGGCAGATATGACCAGGCCTGTAACCTGAAGACAGTGCACAGCATTTCAGGAGGAGTGCAAGGCACACATCCAAAGGCCAATTCCTTCACCTGCCAAAGGTGTGTCTTTAAACAGGCAACGATCAACACCAGACAGATCCTGCTGTTGGTGTCAATGCTGTAGTACAACTGTCCAAGTTATACTGCAGTAGCTGACAGCAGGATTTGTCCTTCTCTCTGTTCAAAAATCCCATCCTGGGCAAAGTGGGACCTTTAAAGGAGATGACCAGGCATGCTGCTCATTCATGAGTGGCTGGAAGCTCACTCTGGCTGTTTCATGTGCGTCTGAAATATAGTCTTACAATCAAAACAAAGAATGGCATTTTTGTCTCTCTGAAGTGTCATCCAGGAAGGGCCCCTCGGGCTACACATCTTCACAACGAATGCTTGCTTAGATACAGAAAGCTTTCTGGGCCCAGTGGTAGCGCCACCGAAGGCAGCATGGCAGCAGCATGGAGCAGCTTGTGTAAGGTGCCAGACTCTCATTAGTGTCTCTTAGTCAGGGCTGCGAGATTGCCGCCGCTCCACCCTGAGGCCCAGGGAGGCATCACTATTTCTCCAGCTCTGCCTTAACTGAATAACTCAGAATAGCATCAGATGAAGTAGTGATTTTCTGATGTTTGGCCAAGCTGTTAACATTGTAATTCTAGCACATTTTAACAAGTACAGACAGGTCTGGGCATTAGTCATATTTCTAGAGGCAGTTCTTTTCTTTGTCTCTTTTCTATCTTATCCATTTTTTACTGGGCTTCAAAGCCCTCAGTAGAAACAGATGTGTGAGTGTTTTAAAATTATATTGCTAAATCAGGGCTGTTTTCCAACTTTATACAAGTTGTATGTCAAATGACACTACAGGCAGGAGGGCCAACTGTTCTCCATTGAGAAAAGCTACAATAAGAAATTGCAGGCTAAGAATCAAGCACCTACTCTTAGGGCACGCCTGAATTAAAACTGCCCTCCCAGCCCTAATTTAGTTTCTTCATATATGCACCTTATTCTGTGGTGTACAATATCCAAATTGATGTTAGTGGGTTTGGTGGGACATCTGACTCAGCAGGCACTGCATGCGCAAGCTTTTCAATACTTTGTCACATCTTCACTTGTCAACACCTGTTTTCTAGCATCATTAAATGTATCCCAGAGGTGACCTTTATGGTATTGGAATACTTCAGAAGCACATATTTATTTTCCTGGGGCTCCTCTGAGCAGAAGCTTGGCCTGCAGTCCTCAGCAAGGCTGCGCCACTAAAGGCTTGCTTCAGTAAGGTTGAAAGCACTCAAGGCTTATGTGTCTCCTAGACTTGAATGAAAAGGTGGTATATGAAAAGTTTCTGAAGAAACTCTTTCAGTGAGCTTGGTTTCTTAGCAAAGTACTGGGCCACTACCCTGCCTTGCTTATAGCAGCTGTTTGTGTGATAAGTAATAATGTAAAAAAGAATCTAGTTTCTTCCATTTGTGCAAGTCAGCCTGAGTCACAGTTGTTATTCATGAAACAAATACAAGTAAAAATCACTCAGGAATGGGAATGGTTAATTATAGACAATAGAGCTGTGAAGCTTGTTACCAGCACCAGTCAGTCCTGCTATTGCTTCCAGCTGAGCCACCCAGGCCACAGGACAGGGGCTGCATGCTCCAAGACAGCAGCTGAGCAGAGCGCGTCCCTGCCCGCAGCCCGCCTGCTCCTTTGTGGCCCAACAGGCTGCAGCAGCCGTGACAGCAGGGCTTGCACTCGGCAGAGCAACAGATTGCAAAGCATCCGGTGATACCAGGGCCACGTGTATGTAGCAAAATATGCTGCGATACGAAGAGGCAAGCTGCCTGCTGCACTATGGCAAAGCAGATTGCATAGCATTAGCAATGGTGACAACAGGGCACTCATTGTATGGGACAACAAGTCACACAGAGAATGCGCAAACGCAATTGGTTGGGCCCATTTAACATATGCACAGCAGAGTGACATATGGCAATTGGTGACTTTCCTGCCACAGATGCTGAAAGGCTTTGTTTTGCTCCAGTGTGTGGTGCAGATCCAGCACATCATTTCCCCCTTCAGTGGGGGGCAGCGTGAGTGCCAGCAGTGCTCGCCCCCACCTTCTCATGGCACTGTACGGGCTTTCTGATTTCCAAAACCCTAGCCACCAGCTGAAGCCTGGGCACGCTGAGAAATACAGCTAGTTTAAACAGATGGCTGAGATGAACTCCCTCTTCAGCTCCTTTGCCCCTTCTCATTTGGGTTTCTATACAATTTTATAGTACCACGGCCTGAAATAAACTACTTCTAAAAATGTTTACTTTTTCATTAAAACCTTTGTTTTCAATAGTTTCTCTCTATTAACTATATGAATAGATAACTGGATTATTATAGTGATCAATAGATTATTTCTTCAATTCCTTTAAGCAAATATTTAAATGGAAGTGAAAATTGGCAACACAAAATGATGGCTTCCTGGCAATGGGGCAGAAACAAATGGAAATGGGTTCTATCAGCTTGCTCATGCA
This sequence comes from Oxyura jamaicensis, assembly GCF_011077185.1. Taxonomy (NCBI): domain Eukaryota; kingdom Metazoa; phylum Chordata; class Aves; order Anseriformes; family Anatidae; genus Oxyura; species Oxyura jamaicensis. Next base: position 63,631,230 of record NC_048897.1, read on the forward strand.
AAAAAAACATGGAGGAAGATTCTGAGATCCTGGTATGTGTTGTAGCTACGTTCACCTGCACAGAGCCATGAGACAACAGTCTCACACAGTCTGACAACTGCAGCACCAGACCAGGGTTAAGACAGGGAGATCTACTCTCCTCTCTGCCACTGCCCACCTGCCTGACCACTGGCAAATCACTTCAGCTCAACAAGCAACAGAAATAAAGACCATGGTGCTCATCCCAGAGCACTGCTGGCTGCAGAGTAGAAGGTGGGGTAGGAGCTGACCTTAGAACACTGGATCATTTCACGTGGCTCACAGAAAACTCATGAGCTAGTAACAGCATCCATCAAGCTGAGGACTCTGGGGTCAAGATCTTATTACCTATTTCTGTCATTATCAATCTTTGCTCACTTGTTTCCGTGGTGAAAAAGAATCCAAATGTACATAGATTTAAAGAACTTTGTTTACAGGCACACAGGGGGCCAAGCAGTCAAATCCAAATGATAATTAAGTGCCCTCTCCTGCAATGGGATGGGTGTTGATACACATTCTGTCTTCTCCAGATTTCTGCTTGACCAGACTGTGAGATTGCAGAGCCAGGCTAAGACATGGAGTTGGCAGCTGCTGCCATGTCCCACAGGTAAGCAGCTTGAGAGCTGCCCAGCTGAGAGAAGTTTTCTTCGCTTTATGCTCCTTTTGTTTTTTAAGGCTAGTGAAAGAAATGTGTTGCTTCAGACTGGGGCCATGGAGTAGCCATAGCATAAGGGCATAACCTGAGTTGCTGCTGACAAGCTGTGCAGGAGCAAGAGTGCTGAGACTGCTTTGAGTACAACTAGCTTTACAGCTGCAAATTTCTGCTGCATTCAGGCTGCATGGAGATCACCAGAGGGCTGAATTATACTGGCTCCAGAATCCTCGAAGTAATTTGTCACTGTGTTCCTCAATAGATCCCTGAGTTTCTGTATTTCCATGCAGAAATATTACTCTGCAAGCACCAACCATCTGTGCAGCAACTGTCCAATATGTCCAGGCTGCATCAGACCCTCTGGACCTGTGCTGTGGCATTGATGCACACATTTACAGAGCTCAGACAATACCTCTGGCTGACTGCCTCATCACTCAAAACCACTGTTTCACATGCTCTGTTGTGATGAACTCCTAGAAACACAGCTTCAGCCCTCAAATTTGGCCTGGAAAATTGTAGAAATGGGGAACAACACAAGGTGCATTTGGGAAAACTGAATTTGCAGTATTCTTGTCTCTGTGGCATGAGAGCCTGATCAGATCACATCAACTGACTGGTAAAAAGGCATATGGAAGAAGAGTTTTACCTTGAGTCTAGCTCCCTCTGCAGCCTGATTTTCAGCACCCAGAACATGGGAACATTGTACATCTTTTTAGAATAGGATAACATAGGACAGGATAGAATAGGATAGAATAGAAGTGTTCAGTTGGAAGGGCCCTTCAAAGATCACTAAGTCCAACTACCTGAGCACCTCAGGGCTATATATAAGTTCAAGCACATTAATGAGGGCATTATCCAAGTGTCTCCTAAACAGTAGCAGGCCTGGGGCATCAACCAACTCGCTAGGAAGCCTGTTCCTGTGTTTGACCACCCTCACAGTAAAGCCATTGTTCCTCATGCCCAGTCTTTAGACAAACATTTGTTTGACTGCTACTTATAGCTGGATAAACCTGGGAATGAGTGGAGTCAGTCTGGGAAACTTGTGCTCCCCATTCTCGACAAGGTGGGGTATTAACTTGTCTCATGCTTTCCAGTATCACAGGGATGACCACAGTGATCCAGACTGAAAAGCAGTCCGTCTTTCGATTTAAAATGATGCCTCTGGAAGGAAGGTGACATCAAAAGCTGGTAAGGTGGTATACAAGGAGGTAACTTCTGAATTTCCCGGAATAACCGAGCGCAGAAGCTGGCCCCAACACCCGGACCATGAAAACTCTCTGCAGCGTTTCCCACCCGTTGCCTCCGGCGGGCTACGTCCTGCCCGGCACGGCCCCAGCGCGGCGGCAGAAGAGGAGTGGAGCCCCTCAGTCCGGCTCTCCGCAGCCCCGCAGCGACACCCTGCGGCCCCGGGCTCGGGGCTGCTCCCCGGGGTGCGCTCCCGAGGCGGCGAGTCCCCTGCGGCGCGTCCGACGGCTTCTGTCCGCCGCCGGCGGGGCCCGGCGCTGCGCCAGCTCAAAGCTTTTGACCTGCGGTGGGATCGCGCTGGTGGGCAGGTGGCTCAAAGGCCTGCTTCTGAGTGCTCGCTATCTTTATTACAAAAGACACTGTACCCACTGGGCACCTTCCTCTGTTTCCATCTGCCTGGCACCTGGTACAAATCACAGCACTGTGAGAGGGAGTTAACAAACTCCCCAGCAGCGCGCTCATGCTTCATCAGCCAGGTCAACAGGTAGGAGACATCTCCCTGTACCAGGGCTTTTCTCCCCAAAAGCCACCGCATCTAGATGCATCATCTGCATTGAACACAACCCACTGCCAATGTGCGATCGGGTTAATGCAAGCCATTTTCCAAGTCAGCAAGCAAAAAGCATCACAAAGGAACATTTTGCTGCTACATCTGTGCTGTATCAGCACCTGAGGGAGCTCAGAGAGGCAGGCACTGCCAAGGCAGACTCTGACTTTACCATGGCTGCGTTGAAAACAAATGAATGCGGTATTGTCAACTTCAACCAGCCAGAAACTATGCCATGTATCCAAAAATCACATGATAGGATTTTTAAAAAGAACAATTTCAAGGAATTTTGCTTTACATTTTGGTGTTTCCAATCTGCTGTACTCAAGAGAATGGAAAACATCCCTTTTAGTATTTATAATCATAAGACCTCTACATCTCATGCAGTCCTTCAGATCTGGCTCTTAGGCCAACACTAAACACTGAGCTGAATCATAAAACTGGGAGAAGTGTCAGCACTGACTAGGGTGCACAATTGCAGACACAAACAACCCTATGCAGGCAGGCACCAGCAACCCCACTTTCTCCACTGGACAGCAGCCAGCTTGTTGGCAAGTGTCTCTCCAGCACTCTAGACTCAGTGCTGAGAGCCAGAGCAAGCAACAGCACAGAGCCATGGTCAAAATACGGTATGTTTATGCAACCAGTACAGCTACATTGCCAATGGCATTTAAAAGAAAATATAGCACATTTCTTTGACTGCATGAAGAGTTCACAATGCTTGCAAAGTTCAGGGCTGCTATATGAATACAATGCAGAGAGCTTGTTTTTTTTTTTTTTCTACTTTCTTTATTCTCTTCAGGATTTGTATCTGTCTATTTCAACAGCCACTATTGGAGGCCGGAGGGATGAATAGTTATTATATATAGAAACCTTCAGCTAGCTTAGAGTCAAAAAAAAAAAAAATTGTTCCAAACGTTCAAAGCAGAGTCTACCTAGTGAAAAAGCTGTATCATATCTTCCACAAAAGCAACAATTACCTGGTAGCATAAATTGCTTGTGTGCTTTAGAAAAACAAGATACAAACTGGTGAAATACAAAGACTAGTCCTGAATGCATGTTATCTCCTGTCTGCTGCCAGTAATCAGTAATGTAACTTGGCTTAAGCAGCCACACCTCATTCTCTCACACAGATTTCCTCCAACATGCATTTCAGCAGTAGGCACATATATTAGAACTAGGTGAAAACACGTTTTCAGTGCCTCCCACTGGAGGAAAAGCTCATTAACAACACTGCAACAATAATTTGCACAGACTACCTTTTCCAAGCACAGCAAAAACAGAGGAAAGCTGACAAAAGTATAAGACAAACTGTTGCCCTGGGGTAACCACTAGCTTAGAGTCCAATTTGGTCACCAAGATGCAAATTGGTACAAGCAAACTCAAAGTAGTCTAGCCATGTCTGACAGTTAAAAACTGCAAATGAACATTTGGGAGATTCCAACATAGGCTTCCTACTTTGCAACTGCTTGCCAGAATATCCCATTCTCCTGTAGTCCACCCTCAAAGGACAGCTGGAAAGAGGCCTGACCATCTGTACAAACTGTTCATCATGTTATGTGACATTGAAAAGAAAAGTGAACAGTCTGGCAAAATACTAGCCTATCGTGCTAATCCCGATTTGTTTTCCTTTTTTTTTTTTTTTTCCTCTCTCACAAAGCTGCATATGAGCCTCCAAAATCTTAGGGATAAACCTTCAAGTTTGGCTCCCTCACACTGGCCATCCCAAGCTACAGGTGGCCAACTGGGGGTTCCCAGCCACCTGGTCTCATTGCTTGATTTGCTCCAAGGACAAGCCCATCTGCTGGCTTTGGTGGCCAGCCCTCTCCTGCCATGACCGCCTCATCTCTAGCACACAGAAAACATGCACCGGAGCATTTGTAACTCTCAGAGAGTGTGCTGCCATGTGCTCTGCTGTGTGGCAGGAGGTGTGTAACTGACATTTGTGGATACCATGCGAAGCAGCCATCAAGCTTCTTGGACATCCAAATGCTGTGCATAAATGGGGCTGACACACTGGGTGGTTTAAGCAGCTATACTGCCTGTCTTTGACAGTAACAATTGTCTGCAGCCACTGTCAACAGTCTTGGCCTCTCCCACCAACTGATAAACTGCTCATGGGAAAATACCTGCAATGCTCCTAGTACTCCCTTCTAGCTTCCCTTCTGCTACTATTTTGATTTTATCCCAGCAATCATCATTCTACACAACACAAAATAGGAGACTAGTATGTCATAAACCTACATGCACTATGGTCCAGACTGAAAGGTATAGCCAAAAGCTTCAACAGCATGTTTGTATGCAATGTAAATATGGAAAGGCACAACCTAATACTATGAAAAAGTAACCCACCACTTTGATGCTTTTGTGGGATTTTTATGGGATTAAGGTATCATCTCAGCTAAGGGTCTTATCATGCAAATGGCAGAATTTAAACCAGTTTATGTTAAAAGATCACTTTTCAAAGAAAGCATTCTGTTCATGATGTACTAAAAAAGTATCATGGGCTTATGGCCCTCCTTGTTTACAGGTGAGTGTATGATTACATTTCTGTTAAAGAGGGAAGCTGAAACAGTCATTATGTTGTAGAGTATCCATGAAATAGAAGAAAAATTACATCTAGAAGAAGAAGTGACCAATGTTCTCAGGTCCTTTTTTATCATCCTTGTTTCCTTCCTCTTTACAGTCCCAGTCTCATTCTTTGAAGTTTATGCATTCTGTATTTCCTCATGAACCTTTTGAAAGGATCTTTCTGTCCTGCAAAATGTTTATCTTCAATGCAGACAGAGCAGTATACACCTTCAAAGGAGTAAAAATACTTTCTTTACCTAAACACATCACTAATTATTTTGCTATTTTAATACTGAGATAGATTCAGATAAAACTATTAAGTTTGGACTTTGGCTCTGTATCACAGCTTAACTGTTTTCAAGAGTGAGCTAAATCAGACATGGGTAGAAGCATTGGGTTTCAATTTTGCTATTTCAGTTTCAGGTATGTTTTGATCTGGAGCTTTGATGTGCTCCAGAATAAAACTGAACTGCTGGCTGAAAAATCTCCTAAAGCAAAACAGAAGACTAAACAACCTTTGGAATAACCTTCATGAGTGAATCCTGTATTTGTTTTCAGGAAGTGCTCAGCTGCCTGTAGCCGTGCCTTCCAGTGTATAATCACCAAGCACAATTACAAGTATTTTCCCCTCATAATGTGATGTAAGAATATTCTACAAAACAGCCAAAGATTTCAGCAAGTAGGAGTTCAGACTACTACCTGGGACACAAATTTATATTTCTGAATCATTTATGTTTCCTGCTAGGTCCTACTAAATCAAAATAGAGGTGACAGTAGAGCAATGATAAACATAAAAGCACTAGAATGCTTTTAGTGACTCAGCACTAGAATGAAAAATGTAAAAGAACTTTAAAAGAAAAAGGAAGGAACAGTAGGGCATCAGTCTCTTGTCTTTCCCCAGGGCTTCTTTGCATCTCCTTGTTTTACTGATGCTATCGTCTCTTTCTATCTTCTTAAAGCTCAGCTGTGGTGTGAGGCAGTTTAGCAGTAATGTCAATCTAGTGAACTAAACTAAGCAGTTCTAACAGGATTGGCCTGGAGCCATGGATTTCAATGGGAACTGTTGGATGCTCAGCATGACTGACAGTTAGGCTCTCTGTGGATCAAAAATCAGAATAATTTTGTTCCATCTGGCATTTTTCATGACCCCCACTGTGCCCAATATTGCAGTCACAACGCCTCACATTTTAAAAATCACTGTCCTGGTTTTAGCTGGGATAGAGTTAATTTTCTTCCTAGAAGCTGCAATGGTGCTGTGTTTTGGATTCAGGATGAGAATAACGCTGATAAGCTGATAAGGCACCAGTGTTTCAGCTGCTGCAGAGAAGAGCTCGCACAGAGCCAACAAGGCCGTTTCAGCTTCTGGTATTGCCCTGCCCACGAGGAGGCTGGGGGTGCACAAGGAGCCAGGAGGAGACAGAGCCGGGACAGCTGACCCCAGCTGGCCAGAGGGATGTCCCAAACCATATGGCACTGTGCTGAATGGTAAACTGGGGGGGGGAGGGAGGTGGCAGGGGTGCGGGAGGGCGATGCTGCTCAGGGACTGGCTGGGCATCAGTCAGTGGGTGGTGGGCAATTGCATTGTGCATCACTTGATTTGTATGTTCTTTTAACAGAATTATTATTATTTTCCCTTCTTTTCGGTCCAATTAAACTGTTTTTATCTCAACCCTTAATTTCTACCTTTTGTTTCTGGTTGTCTCCCCCTTCCCACCAGGAGGCAAAGGGAGGGAGTGAATGGCTCTGTGGTGCTTAGCTGCCTGCCAGGTTAAAGCCCAAAAATCACCCCTCCACTAAAGGCCTAAGAATTAACAAGCATGTGAAGAAATAAAACAGCAACAACAACCAAATTCTCACATATTCCAATTCTTTGACAATCAGACTGAGTTTCCTTCCACAGTCCTACTTTTTCAGAGAGTAAATACCCCAGCAATGCTCTTTGAGGTACGTCATTTTTAGACTCCCAAATCACTAGTAACTCCAGAAAATGTAGATGGGTGTAAAACTGCTCAACTCTTTTCTAGGTCTTCCTAGGCTCAAGGTGTAAGATGTACTGGAATACAAACAAGTTGATCTCTAAAGAAAACTAAAAAAAAAAGACAAAAAATAGCAGAGGTAGTAGAGATGGCAAAAAACCACACCTTCAAAGATGGAAAAACTGAAGAGAGATAAAATTGTAGGAAACAAACAAAAAACTAACTTGGAGGAAATGAAGTTTCGCACTAGGAACACAAGAACTGCCGGACTTCACAGCAGTGTATAGCCCAGTATCCTGTCTCACCAGTGGTGAATGGCAGATGAGAACAAGAGAATGGAAAAAGTATATAGCACTTTTTCTCTGACAAAGCTTGCAGAGCTACACAGGTTAATAATTTCCTGAAGCAAATATAGTAACTTTTGTGCATAACAGCTTTTAATGGAGCTTACTGCCATAAAAGGGACTAGTCTGAGTCCAGGTAAACTTTTGGCATCAACACCCTATGGCAATTAAGCCAGCAGCCTAACTGTGTAACTTCACTGTGTATGAATAAGTATCTTTTCTTGCATATTTGCCACCTATTTCTTGAACTATAAGAAATAGAGAATGCTTTTTGAGTCACATTCTTTACTCCATATATGACTTCTATGCTTTTATATCTTATGCCCACTCTGTTGTCATTTTCTAAGCTAAAAACCTCACGTAATTCAGTCATGCTCAACACAGAAGGTGGTCCATACTTCTATCTTCATTTTTTCTTTCCCTTTTCAAGCTCCACTGTTTTTCTTTTGAGTTGTAATCATGGCACCACCCATTGGTAGAGGTACAGGAACTTGGATTTTTTTTTTTTTTTTTTCACTTTTATGTTTCTGGAAGTGCTTTCAGAAGCTTGATGACATGCAAACTGAGAACGCCTCGTATCAGCATCAGTTCCCAGGAATGTATAAACAAAAGCATGGATGTTAACACAGAAATGATCTTCTGGGCTCTGTATCTTAGTGAATTTGAGTATTGTACAATGCAGTGAACATTGTAGAATACTCAATGCACAAACACTGTACTGTCACATATGTGAAGTTAGCCTTTTTCTTAGCTCTGAATCATTTGAGGCAAACAACACAAGCTCCGTCAAGGTAAGTGCACAGTTAAAAAAAAAAGTGCTAATTGTACATATTTTTAGGATACAAGAAAAATGCAGAAAATTCAGAAATAGACAAAAATGGGAAGAGTCTGGAAAAAGAAAATGATCTCCAGATGCAGGACAGGGGAATGCCAAAAGTCTTGAAGACTTTTTATTTTAATCCCAATTCCCTAAACATCGGATGTTGTTTATAACACAAAATTGCTTGTATTGTTTGAATGTTACTGCCTGATTCTAAAGCGATGAAACAAGCTGTGGAAGCCTCAGCAGGGTTCCCTTTTAAACATTAAATCAATGCACTACATCTGCTGAAATCCTGGAGAGCCCAAGGCAGCAATGCCAAATTCCAGTGTCTGTTCTCAGCAGGAGCTGTGTGGTAAATGTCTACATTTAGGTTCAAAGTTTGGCTTATTAGCTGTCATCCTCTGAAAACTCTTTGGAGGTTTTTCAGTCAAAGTGCTAGAATGGACAGTTCTCCCCTCCCACCTTCAGCAATATTTCTGATACAGTGGAGGCTGTGAAAATCTTGGACATAAAGGGGAAGAGAATTCAACTGAGCCCCTTGGACACTTGATGGAGGCACCATCCCAAAATGGTATTTTAATGCTCTTCCTTGTTTGTTTGTTTGTTTTTTTGAGAAAAAAAATATATCTTTTTTTCCAATGCTGACAGGAAGTTCTCTGAGCTGACCAAAATGTACTGACACGAAAACTGCAAAGGAGTAAAAAAATCATGAACTCCCAACACCCACATACAGATACTCCTAATGCTAAAAAAAATAAAAATAAAATCAATCAATCAAAAAAAAAAATCAAGTTGGGAACAGAAAGCCTAACCATCAAAGCTCTGTGCAACACTATGCCCAGCCCTGTGCAGCTCCACTACTGTCCACTCAGACCTTTCCAGCAACACACTTCAGCACATTACTTTCCTATGTCTGCTTAGGTGCAATTAACTCCTTAGATTTAGGCCTTACAGTAAAGTACCTTGGCCCTTCTGCAAATTGACTGGGGAGAACATAAAGAGAAGAGTTAGAAGGACATTCCTATTTTCTAACCCTGAGATGTTGCAGGTTTTCAATGGGTGCCATCCTTTGACGTGCTGTAGCCTATTAACATCAGTGTCTTTGTTTCTAAAATGGAAATGATTCCTATTTGTCAAGTGGGAGCACTGAAAGAATACATTAGCTAGTCATTGCTCTGTTCCTAGATTTAATAGTAAAAAATATGTCAGAAGGAGTTCTTGCTTCATGCATGTGATGCAGTGCTATTATTTTCTGAGGTGGTAACAATAAGAGTTGATAGCAGAAAGCAGTGAGCATGACAAGCATATTCCTACACACTGGATAATCACGTTAAAAGGACTGTATGGTCCACAGTATGGTTTGCCAGACATCTTGTATAATATTGCATTTTCTTACTACAATGTGACATCCTAAATCTGACCTGAAATGTCAAACAGGACATATTTTTCTTTCATTTTCATAGCATCCATCTGCTTCTCTGCATACTCAGTTTCTTGGCTTGCCAGGCATCTGGCAAAGTGGCCGCTGCATACACACATATACAAGGATAAAGTGCACTGACAGACTGGTCTGCCTGTGGTCAGATGATGTCTGTCTTGGGCTTTGGGCTCATCTGAACAGCACTGCACAGGTGACACGGTCATGAGCAATTTGCCTGCCTGGTACTGCAGAGGCACTGCACCCAGAGCTTCCAACACCTTTACAGGCAGCATGCCTGAGGCATTACAGAGAAAATTTGGGCTCAGGATTAAATCTGAGTTAATACTAGGTGTTAGAACATGGTTGCACCACCCAAGTCTTTACTGATTGAGTCCAAGACAAAAGATTTCATTCTAACAAGCAGTGAAATTGAAGGTAACTTGCAGTGTGACAGGCAATTAGTTGAATACAAGCTATCACAATGGGACAAAAGAGTGAACGCAATGCCTGGATGTTGGTGGAGGAACCTTGCCTAGAAATACATAATTACTACATTTGGTCCTACTACAGCAACTCTATGATACTCTGGTCCAGACCTGAGAAGTGAACACAGATCAGTCAGCATACTGAAGAAAAGACAGTGGAGAGCTGTGAGAAGGATTAGAGGGACTGAGAAAAAAATGCCTCTTAGGAGAAGATAACCAGAAATAGAAAGAGATAGAGCAATTGGAACCAAAAACCTACAATATTCACATTTTTCAAAAGAAAGTGTAACTGTTTGGAAATGTATACCAAGATTTAAAATGGATTTTGCCTCATTAAAATATTTAAATTCAAAATTGTTTGCATTTTCTAAAAGATGCTCTAGTTCAAATAAATTAAGAGAGTGGACCTTGAAGATCAGCTTAAGTGGGAAGCTGAAATCTACAGAAAATGATCCCGTCTCGCCTGATGTACACAGCTTTTTTCACAATTTTGGCTGGTTTTGAATTCTCCTTTCCTAGTTATATTATATTTTTCAGATGTACACAAAGCGAGTCTCTAAATTTTCAGTTGAAACTATTAAATTTTTGCTCAAAAACAAATCAAACTCCAAAACACTAATTTCTTCCAATATTCACCTCCTAAGGAAGAAAATTGCATTTCAAAATAATGCAGAGATTAGAAGTGATACCTCTTGACAAAAAAATAACAGTATTCACTATCCCTTTAATCCTTTCTTTAGCCTCATTAATTTTTCCAGCTAGCTAGCTGATGTCCTACTTACGTTATTCCAGTCTGCCCAACTGGGTCGATCCCACTAGTCTGATTTCTCACTTGTACTGTGACAGCATTGAAGAATACCATAAGATCTGTCTGTATCTCAAGAGAAGGGTGAAAACTGGTGATATGCCCAGAAAATCTGCAAGGTCTATGAGCTCAGCTGCAAATGCTGGTGGAAAGGGCGAGCTGGTCAGAAGCTGAGTGGCTGCGAGGCAGCTGGAGGCTGCTTGTGTGACAGGCAAAGATGCCTCCTCACTCATGGGCCCCCATCCATATTATGAAGGGAGCTACAAGATGGGGCTCCAAAATCCAGAGCAGGCTTGCTAACTGCCCACTTCTGCTGCTCTCACTACCCAAGTCACTTCTGAAGGGTTCTTAGGATGCTGAAATCCATACAGCCTCTTTGGCATCTTTTGCTGGCAGGATACCTTTGAATGAAGGGATAAAAGGATCACCTCCCTCATTGCTTTTCACACCTATGCATGAGAAACTGCAAGGGAAAGACTGAAATTTCCCTGTCCCTTCTACCAGCCTCTTGGTCTCAGCCCTGCTCTATATGTTAGGGGAATGCTGAGCACATGAGGACCAGTTAAACTCCGGTCACTGCTGTCCTGAACGTTTAAATGACACAAAATCACCCTGCTGTCAAACAAATACTTAGCATATTGGCACTGCCTAGTGGGTGAGAGGGGAGGCTGTCCTATTTATTCCGGTCTTGACACTGAGTTACCTATGGCAGCTGGCTGCTCACTTTTCAAAGTCCCAAATGCTTCCTAACATATAGGAAGGAGGAAGGGACATGCAAAAATATCACTGCATTATTCAGCTTGAAAATTGGGATATTAGAAGGGTTCTTAGGCAGAACTGATTAAGAAATGTTTTATTTAAAACAAATGTTGGCACCATGAAAAAGCTAGATCTTTCGGTTTGGTGGAAAAACAAACAAACAAAAAACACAAATATTCTGAAATTCTGCAGGTAGTAAGTATTTCTGTCACATCTTACAGCAACTGTGCTCCCATCCTCTTCCCTAGCCTGCGATGCCTCCATGATTTACATTGCTCACAATGCACCAATCAGTGCAGGGAAGCAGCTGGATCACAGGCATCCCTAGCTATGACATAATGCTGATGATGTCATCTTACAGAGAGCAGAGAGGGCAGGAAACAGCTCTGGTAAGGTAAAATGTCAGAGCAAATGCATATGAAATATTTTTCTTCCAGGATAGTTAGCTCTTTTATGAAAAAACAATAGCTTTTTGGAAGAGACCTGGTCTCTTCCAAGGGGAAGACCCTGAGACCACAGAAACCAGGCTGGTACCTGGAGGCTGTGCCCTTGGTTACTCCTCCTCCTGCTGCTGCTGATCCTGCCATTCACTGTTATCTGAATTGAAACCAAAAATGCAACTGCTTTGAAAGGGAAAGTTCTGTTTTTGTACTACCTAATGCAGGAAGCTGAGGAGATAGTGCATGTGTATTTGATATAGGAGTATTTGCTGTGAAGCTGGAATGTATTCAAAGTATCAGAGTCTTTCCGAAACAAACACCCAAACCAACCAGAATAATCAATCTAACAAATCAAAAAAAATAATCAACCTAACAGAAAAAGACTGGCCTTTTACAAGATACCTCCACGTACATTCTTGACCAATGCATTTTTCAGTATTTTAAAATACACGTATATCTTAATGGCAGCTGCAACTTTCAAAACTCATGCTGAAATCTCTGCTGCTTTGTCATCATTAAAGGGAGAGCCCCTCCAGGGCTGTGCTTATTACACTTTCCTCTAGTGACAGAGACAATGCAATTTATGCTCGTGTAACCTTTTTTTCCTTGAATACCGAGAAAAGGGTGGATGGCTTTTTTTGGCAGAGCAGTTCTGTAAACCTGTGATGAAAATATTTTGACTGCTTAGTCACCCCAGTTCTAATGAAGGGTCTACTGATTGGTCTAAAAATGCAAATGGAGCTGGGAGAAGGGGTTAGGAACGGGGAAAAAAAATAGATTGCTTACCAGTAATGGAAATTAATTAGTTAATGTTTATTAACTTTCCGAGGCGATCGCCCCCGGGGCAGACGTGCTCTGCAGCAGAGGGGGGGATCGGGACAGGCAGGGTTATTTTCCCAGCATCGAGGCCACTCGAGGCAGCCGAGGGAGCCGCCACAGCCCGGCAGCCCTCGTGAGGGACGCTGACGAGGCGGAACCAGCAGAGCCCCCTCCCTGGCCGTTCAAAAGCAGCCCCTGGGGAGCGCGAGGGACCAGGAGCGCGGCGACCAGTACGGGCAAACAGGGCGGGGCGCGTCAGTTCGCGCGTCAGTTCGCGCAGGGAGGGCCGAGCGATCCCCCGTCCCTAAGAACACCTCAGCCGACGGCTTTCGACCACCAGCTAGGCCACTATAGTCCTCGCTAGGCAGAGAGCTCGCGCTAGAAAGTCTGTAGCCACCCAGACAGAATGCCCGCTCAGAAATGCGGCAGTTCAGGTCTCTGGATGCAGGGAGTGCCAGAGCCTGCTGCTGCCATCTGAGGGAGGCAGAGATACTGTGTGTGTGAGGTGCGAGCAGGTAGATGACCTGGTCCGCCTGGTGGCAGAGCTCAAGGAGGAGGTGGAGAGGTTGAGGGCCATCAGGGAGTGCGAGCGGGAGATAGACTGGTGGAGCAACTCCCTGCAAGGCCTGAAGGAGAAGCACCGGGGTGAGACTCCCCTAATGGGGGTGGACCCCCTGCCTGGTCACTGTCAGGCAGAGAGAGGGGACCTAGGAGTTGAAGAGGAGTGGAGACAGGTCCCTGCTCGACGTTGCAGGAAACTCCCCCCACCTCCTGCCCCACCTTCCCAGGTGCCCTTGTGCAACAGGTTTGAGGCCCTGGAGCTCGAGAGAGCAGTGGAGGAGGGTGTGGCAGAAAAGTTAACCAGGAAGCCCAGACTGAAGCCTCAAGACTTCTCCCACCAAGAAGGAGAGAAGGGTGATCGTGGTGGGCGACTCCCTTCTCAGAGGAACGGAGGGCCCTATCTGTCGGCCTGACCCCACCCGTAGGGAAGTCTGCTGCCTCCCTGGGGCCGGGGTCAGGGATGTCACGAGAAAGCTTCCCAGCCTGGTTCGCCCCTCTGATTACTACCCGCTACTGATAGTCCGGGCTGGCAGTGATACCACTGATGAGAGAAGCCTGAAGGCTATCAAACGGGACTTCAGGGGGCTGGTATGGTTACTGGACGGAGCGGGAGTACAGGTGGTGTTTTCGTCCATTCCTACAGTGGCAGGGAATGGTTCAGAGAGCCATTCGAAAAGCCCACCTGATAAACACGTGGCTCAGAGGCTGGTGCCAACACAGAAGTTTTGGGTTCTTTGACCACGGGGCACTCTACTTGGCACCTGGCCTGATGGCCGCAGATGGGTCCCAACTGTCCGCAAGGGGAAAACGGATCCTGGCCCAGGAGCTGGCAGGGCTCATTGAGAGGGCTTTAAACTAGGTGAGAAGGGGGGCGGGGATGAAACAAAGCCTGTTGGAGGTGTGCCGGGGGAACAGTGGCAAGGCTGGGGGAGAAGGCTAAGGCTCAGCTGAAGTGCATCTACACTAATGCACGCAGCATGGGCAACAAGCAGGAGGAGCTGGAAGCCATTGAGCAGCACGCAGGCTATGACTTGGTTGCCATCACGGAAACGTGGTGGGACCACTCTCATGACTGGAGTGCTGCAATGTCTGGCTATAGGCTCTTCAGAAGGGACAGGCAGCACGGAAGGGGTGGTGGAGTGGCTCTCTATATTAGAGAGTGTTTTGACGTCGTCGAACTTGAGGCTGGGAATGACAAGGTGGAGTCGCTATGGGTTAGGATCAGCGGAAAGGCCAACAAGGGAAGCATCCTGGTGGGGGTCTGTTACAGACAGGATGAGGGGACGGATGAGGAGTTCTACAGGCAGCTGGTGGAAGTTGCGAAATCGTCAGCACTTGTTCTTGTGGGGGACTTTAACTTCCCAGACATATCCTGGAAGCACAACACAGCCCAGAGAAAGCAGTCCAGGAGGTTTCTGGAGAGCGTGGAAGATAACTTCCTGACGCAGCTGGTTGGTGAGCCTACCAGGGGAGGTGCCCCGCTAGACCTTCTGTACACTAACAGAGAAGGACTGGTGGGAGATGTGCTGGTCGGGGGCTGTCTTGGGCAGAGTGACCACAAAATGGTAGAGTTCTCGATACTTGGTGAAGTCAGGAAGGGGATCAGTAAAACCGCTGTCTTGGACTTCCGGAGGGCTGACTTTGAGCTGTTCAAGACACTGGCTGGCAGAGTCCCTTGGGAGGCAGTTCTGAAAGACAGTGGAGCCCAGGAAGGCTGGGCGCTCTTCAAGAAAGAAATTTTAATGGCTCAGGAGCGGTCTGTCCCCATGTGCCCAAAGATGAGCTGCCGTGGAAGAAGACCAGCCTGGCTGAGCAGAAAACTGTGGCTCGAGCTTAGGAGAAAAAAGAGGGTTTATAATCTTTGGAAAAGAGGGCGGGCCACTCAGGGGGACTACAAGGATGCTGCGAGGCGGTGTAGGGACAAAATCAGAAAGGCCAAAGCTCATCTGGAGCTCAATCCGGCCACTGCTGTTAAAGACAACAAAAAATGTTTTTATAAATACATCAATACCAAAAGGAGGACTAAGGAGAATCTCTACCCTTTACTGGATGCGGGGGGAAACTTAGTAACCAGAGATGAGGAAAAAGCTGAGGTGCTTAATGCCTTCTTTGCCTCAGCCTTTAACAGCAAAACCAGTTGTTCTCTGGACGCCCAGTACCCTGAGCTGGTGGAAGGGGATGGGGAGCAGAATGTGGCCCCCACAATCCACGAGGAAATGGTTGGCGACCTGCTACAGCATTTGGATGTACGCAAGTCGATGGGGCCGGATGGGATCCTCCCAAGGGTACTGAGAGAACTGGCGGAGAAGCTGGCCAAGCTGCTTTCCATCATTTATCGGCGGTCCTGGCTATTGGGGGAGGTCCCACTTGACTGGCGGCTAGCAAACGTGACGCCCATCTACAAGAAGGGCTGGAGGGTAGACCCGGGGAACTATAGGCCTGTCTGTTAGTTTAACATCAGTGCCATGGAAGCTCATGGAGCAGATTATCTTGGGTGTCATCATGTGGCAGTTGCGGGGCAAGCAGGCGATCAGGCCTAGTCAGCATGGCTTTATGAAGGGCAGGTCTTGCTTGACGAACCTGATCTCCTTCTATGACAAGGTGACATGCTTAGTGGATGAGGGAAAGGCTGTGGACGTGGTCTACCTTGACTTCAGTAAGGCATTTGACACCGTTCCCCACAGCATTCTCCTCAGGAAACTGGCTGCTCATGGCTTGGACTGGCGTACACTTCGTTGGGTTAAGAGCTGGCTGAATGGCTGGGCCCAGAGAGTTGTGGTGAATGGAGTCAAATCCAGTTGGAGGCTGGTCACTAGTGGAGTCCCCCAGGGCTCGGTACTGGGGCCAGTCCTCTTTAACATCTTCATCGATGATCTGGACGAGGGGATCGAGTGCACCCTCAGCAAGTTTGCAGTCGATACCAAGTTAGGTGCGTGTGTCGACCTGCTCGAGGGTAGGAAGGCTCTGCAGGAGGATCTGGATAGGATGGACCGATGGGCTGAGGCCAACTGTATGAGGTTCAACAAGGCCAAGTGCCGGGTCCTGCACCTGGGGAACAACAACCCCAAGCAGAGCTACAGGCTGGGAGATGAGTGGTTAGAAAGCTGCCTGGCAGAGAAGGACCTGGGAGTATTGGTTGACAGTCGGCTGAATATGAGCCAGCAGTGTGCTCAGGCGGCCAAGAAGGCCAGCAGCATCCTGGCTTGCATAAGAAACAGTGTGGCCAGCAGGTCCAGGGAAGTGATTGTCCCCCTGTACTCGGCTCTGGTGAGGCCGCACCTCAAGTACTGTGTTCAATTTTGGGCCCCTCGCTACAAGAAGGACATGGAGGTGCTTGAGCGAGTCCAGAGAAGGGCTGCGAAGCTGGTGAAGGGTCTGGAGAACAAGTCTTATGAGGAGCGGCTGAGGGAGCTGGGACTGTTTAGCCTGGAAAGGAGGAGGCTCAGGGGTGACCTTATTGCTCTCTACAGGTACCTTAAAGGAGGCTGTAGCGAGGTGGGGGTTGGTCTGTTCTCCCACGTGCCTGGTGACAGGACGAGGGGGAATGGACTAAAGTTGCGCCAGGGGAAGTTTAGGTTGGATATTAGGAAGAACTTCTTTACTGAACGGGTTGTTAGTCACTGGAATAGGCTGCCCAGGGAAGTGGTTGAGTCACCATCCCTGGAGGTCTTTAAAAGACGTTTAGATGTAGAGCTTAGGGATATGGTTTAGTGGAAGATTTGTTAGCGTTAGGTCAGAGGTTGGAGTAGGTGATCTTGGAGGTCTCTTCCAACCTAGACTATTCTGTGATTCTGTGATAAAGCATTTTGAGATGAAAAGCAGTACATGAGCCTAAATACTATTAAATAATTGAAGCTTACTGAGTGGGGGGATCATGGATTAACAGCAGGGACTTTTGTTGTCTGAGTGTCTGACTGTTAAGCTTGTTTTGCTTATATCTGACCATTTGTGAAATAGTCACGAAAAAACATCCAACAAAACCAGTGAATCAGAACTGCTGATAAGACCATGAGCACAACAGCATGGGAGTTCTGCCACAAATATAAATCTCCCTCAGGTCAAACACACTGTAAAATACACAGGAAATTAACACTCACCCATCAGGGGATGAAATTCAGACATCATGTTAATGTCTGTTCCTAAAAACTCCATCAGTCCTGAATACAACCATTCCACTCTGAATCTCATTGGAATATTCACTAAAGAAATTACCAGCACTGCAGTACATGCAACAAGAATAAAGCATGTATAGCACCAGAAGTCATTGCAATTACTTCAGATGCTTGTAAAATAGCAACAAAAAACTAGAGCCAAAATTAATAAATCATCTAGCAAAGACTGCAGCTCTGAGCAATAAACAACGTGCGCTGTGAAGAAATCTTGTTGCACAAGCTTCACTTCCAATAGGATTGCAATATTAGTGGATGAACAGAGTATGACGTGCTTTGAGGATTTTATTAAGGCATTTGTGCTTTGTGCACAAGGATTAAGGATTTGTGCTTTGAGGATTTTATTAAGGCATTTCCTACAGCAGCTCCTTGTCATATTTCAGCTCAAGCTGCTTCAGACATAAGTAGTCACTAGATGAAAAATTAGCAGAAGTTACATAAACAAAGGATAATGATCACCAGCAAAGTGTTAGAGGAGGTGAGAGAGTCTAATGGAGCACTGCAGGAACTGCTAGTGCATGTTTCATTTAGAAAAACCTTTAGAAAAACCCTAACCACGTGGAGTACTACACCTAAATAGTCACCACAAAACTTGCTCAGTTCTCTGTGCTTCTCCACAACAACATATGAAATACAGGGAACAAATTTTATTTGAGTGAGTCCACTGGCAAGTGTTATATACTGCCAGAAATTCAGATGGATTTGGAGCAGATGAAAGTCTATGTGCCTGAAGGAAGTAATCTAAATCAGAGATAATGAATGTGAAAGAAAAAATTAAGTATTTGGGACTATTTAGGAGAGGTACTAGAGTACAAGTCTTTGATTGCAGATAGGAAGTCAGTTGATAATTCAGTGCTGGTCCAGATACGTGTCATTTTCTGAGTTAAGACTCTAATAAGTCTATTCAGAAAGTTGCATTTGATTTGAAGAAGGGCAAGGAATGGTGGAAAACCTCACCTGCTCTGTTGCAGAAGAAAGATTTTTCTAACTCTTCTCCATTAAAAACTTTTAAGAGGCATCCTAATAGCATTTTTCTATACCAACCCTTAACACAGAAATACCGTATCAGGGAGAAATAATCTTAAAAGTTATTTTGAATGCTATTATAAAGGACTCCTTAAGGACAATGAACTTGGAGCTATAGAATAACAACTGCCCCTATGCTAGATGTCGAAGAGGCTATGAAGTATCAATAACAGTGTTCTTTCTGATGCTAGAGTTGCTGATTGGTACCATAGCCAGAGTCCATCTCTGGCATTAATAAGCTATTGTGTATATGTTTAAGGATGGCTGTGGTGAGAAGAAAACCAAACAGATGGAGGCTGTTAGTGCAGAAACCACTAAGTCCAAATTTTACTGTGAAGGAAACTTTCTGGACCCTTGGTCCACACCTAAAGAATATCTTTTTAGGCACTCCTTCTTTCCAAAAACATGAGTGTCGACTGCAAGATGACCACCTCCTGGCAAGAAGGCATTTGATACAGGAAAATTATCAAATCACCTTCAGAAGTTAGAGATTTAATTAGGAGAGTAAAATCACTTCCTTTCACTATCAAGAACTATAAAAAGTGTAGAATTCATTTTCAACACACAGAAAATGCCCATGGATACTGAACATAAAAAAAAAAAAAAAAAAATGGATTCCTGTCAAAATATGTTTACATCCTTAATTTTAAATACATAATTCACTGATTTCAAGAGACTACTTTGATTTTAAAGTGACACCTTGCTAAATGAGAATCAGTTTACCATCAAAGTAGTCTGCAACTGAACTTATCCTCGTAGCAAAACGCAAGGTAAATTATTGTGGTTTTTTTTTGGTTTCAATTCAGATAACAGCGAATGGCAGGATCAGCAGCAGCAGGAGACGTAACGAAGGGCACAGCCTCCAGGTACCAGCCTGGTTTCTGTGGTCTCAGGGTCTTCCCCTTGGAAGAGACCAGGTCTCTTCCAAAAAGCTATTGTTTTTTCATAAAAGAGCTAACTATCCTAGAAGAAATGAATTAGATTCACTTCTTAGTACTTTCACAAATGAATTCTTCCTTGCAATCACATTTACCACACTTAATTAGTTTTCCTCTTTTTACATTCCATTTAATTTCATTTAATTACCAGTAAAATTTATGCAAGTCTATCTACTGCCAGTGTGTGCTAAGTGTATTGCGGTACTGTGGGAATCGGTGTCTGATTTGCTGTGTGTGGGAAGACCTCAGTGCTGAGATCTGGCAGAGCTGGGCTCCTGTGCTGCAGCACCTGCCTTGACCTTTCTGTGATTAAAATATCATGCTCAATGCAGTATGGACATAGTAGCTTATCTTGCATGACAAGACTTTTGCTCTATAATGGGATTCAAAATGTTGTAAGAACACTATTATTACCAGCAAAAGCTAGTTATAATTCCTACTGAAATAAATTATGTCTTGTTGAAGAAGTCCTCCCTTTTCTGGAGCATAGGCTTGGAGGCAAGGTGCTATTCATGTCCTATTTAAGTCTTAATAATCATTTTAAATGATATTTCAGTGGTGTCTGGACACTGCATAGGTGAATTTCACCTGGGTAATATTCATGACATGGATGCAAGACAACCTTACAGCTCTTCAGCTCAGGAGGTTTTCACTACTTATTTCTAGTGAACTTTTTATGTTACTTCTTGAAACACAGTTCTCAATATTTACCTCTTCAAATGGCAGCCTCACTCAGTTGCCCTGTCATAAAGCTTTACTTAGCTGAGTACCCCTGCTGAAGTGAAGGGATTGTTTACTTCATTAGTAATCACATGGCCATTCCTGATATCCTGGATAACAGAGCCACAACTCTCTAAATACCCCAGGAATCTACTGGGAACTGATACCTGAGAGAGGACAGCTCTGTTGCTTGACAGAGTACAACCCTCACTATGCATGTGTCACTGAAAGACATACTTGCATGCATCATGAAATCTGAGAGTAGGGGCAAAGGGAAAGAGAAGCATAAGCTTCTCTTATGGAAGCATAAACTTCCAGCTTGTGCAGCTAGAACTACTGCAGGAAGACCCAAGATGGAGAAATGATATGAATAGTTGGGGGGCAGGGTTAGCTCCAAGATAAAATCACCTACACACCATAACCTGTTTTCTCGTAGCACACCAGTGAATTGGCATTTGCTCCATCTAGCAGAAGAACAAAAGCTACCTCATGAGAACAACTGGCACTACCATGAGTGCATCTCAGCAGTCATAACAGATATACTTGTTTATGTATGTCCTGGTTTCAGTTAGGACAGAGTTATTTTTCCTCCTACTAGCTGGTAGGGTGCTATGTTTTGGATTAGGATTAGAAGAGTGCTGATAACATGCTGATGTTTTAATTGTTGCAGAGCAATGCTTACACTAAGCCAAGGACTTTTCAGCTTCTCGCTCTGTCCTGCCAGCGGGCAGGCTCGGGGTGCAGCAAGAGCTGGGAGGGGACAGACCCAGGACAGCTGACCCAAACTGGCCAAAGGGGTATTCCATACCATCTGACGTCATGCTGAACAATATATAGGGGTGGCTAGCCGGGGTGGGGGCCGGCTGCTCGGGGTTGGGCTGGGCATCGGTCAGCGGGTGGTGAGCAACTGCATTGTGCATCACTTGTTTGCACATATTATTATTATTATTATTATTTTCTATCTTAATAAATTGTCTTTATCTCAACTCACAGGCTTCACTTTCCCGTTTCTCTCCCCCATCCCAGAGAGGGAGGGGGGAGGGTGAGCGAACGGCTGTGTGGTGTTTAGCTGCCAGCCGGGTTAAACCACAACAATGTAGCAGATAGAAATTCTACTCTAAATAAAAAAATAGCAAGACTGAACACAGATTTGGCAGGACACCTTGTTACATGCAGCCCTGCGGCCAGTTACCAATCTTAACAAAATGTCAGAACAACCTTATTTGATAAAACAGGTAAGAGCTCAGATCAAAATGGACTGCAGACTATATGCCTTTTCAGTTAACCCTTGTGTTAGTTTACCAAACTACCACCTGAAGCGGGAAGATGGTGCGGGTTGTGCTTTCCAGCAGAGACCCCCTGAAGACAGAGTGGAGCCTCCCACTACCGCAGTTCTCTCCGGAGGGTCGAGACCCTGACACACCGCTGTGGTGGCTCTGGGGACGCCGGGATGAGGAGCCTGCTGACCGGCTCCTCGAGCTCGGCCCCGCGGCACACGACGGGGCCGCCCTTCCCCAGCCCAGCAGCTGACTTTGTGCTTTCCTCTGGCACTGAAAACCGAGCCAAGGACACAGCGTCCCAGGCAGATTTGGGCAAACGGAAAAGTTTGCGGGGGGAAGAACGTCACGTCAGGAAACTTTTATTCTGTTGGCTGTGGAACTGCCTGTACTTGCCGTGCACGTTTGCGGGGTGCCAAGAGGGCCACCCGCACCTGGCCGCGCCGACGCGGGCCGGCCGCTGCCTGAGGCAGCCGCAGGGCCGCCCGCCGCCTGCTCTCGGTGCCGTTCCCGGTGCCGCTCAGGCCGCTTTTGCTGCGGGACCCGGCGCCGGCCGGCTGCTTCACCTGTGCCTCCTTGCCTGCGGGAACACCTGGGACAAACCCTGAGGGGAGCGCGGCGCGGCTCCTGCCCCAACAGTCCCCCAACGATCCTCCGTAACGGTCGGCGTCACGCGCCGCCAGGGGGCGGCAGAGACCGGGCGGGCGGGGGCGCGGCGCGAGCGGGAGAAGAGGGAACCACGTCTGCAGTGAAGGCAGCTCCCTCACAGCTCCGCAGGAGCGTGGAGACTTGCCGTGTTAACTCCGCAGCAGCAGGGGGGTGAGGAGCGGGGCCCAGCCACCTCGAGGCTCCCAGTGACTGCACTGGGCTTTGGAGCAGGGTCAGCGAGGGTTCCGTCCCATCGGGAAGTAGTGGAGAGACATCGTTGCCTCTGACACCACATGAATACAGTTTGATACCTGAAACAGGGTAGACCACTGACTGCTTTTAACCCATAATAAGCCGACAAGAAAATAACATATCTACAGAACCTCAGCAGGAGTGTTGGTATATTGAAGAGGGGGAGCTCTGTGCAGAGCACAGTAGTGTGGGAAGAAAGTGCCAGGGCAAGGCAATAGGGCAAGGAAGGAAGGGGGAAATATTTCCCCTTGCTCCCTCTAGCTCTACTGGGAAGTCAAAGGAGATCCCATTAGTTCACTCTGCACCTGAATCTTGGCTCAAGCAGTGTGAGCAGAAGTCCAAATTAGAGGGAACAGTAAAAAACTCACAGGAAGATTACTTCTGCACAAAACAGGGCAGTAGCAGAGAAACAGGCAGTGAGTGAAACAAGAAAACCACCAGAGGGCTTTTCAGTACAGGAGTTTTTCAGTACTGCATTGCCGCATTTTATCACTAGACATAGGCTAGGGCAAATGCAAACAGAAAGATCAAATAGGTCAAGCAAAAGTAGTTAAAAACAGTGCATACACACTGCTCAGTAAAATATTGTAGTTTGAACTCCCAAGAAGTAGCAGTGCTATTAGCAATCTTTTCTCCCCCGCCTCCCCCCGCTTTTTTTTTTTTTTTTTCTTTGTGGGCTCTTCACTTTTCTCTTACTAAAATCACAGAAACAGGGTCACAGCGTGGCTGAGCAGATAGCAAACTGTTCCGCAACTGCCTGGCTCTTCCACATGCCTGGCAACTGCCTGGCTCTTCCTCTAAGCTCCATCACACTGCTCTTGTTACAGCCAGATTTCTGACTTCAGTTCTCCCTGCTGTTTTGTGAGACAAGCCCAAAGCGGAGCATGCTGCTAAGTACAGGCAGGTAAGGGAAGCAGAGGGAGTTTCTCAGAACAGAAAAGTAAGGCTAAATAGCAAACACTTGATCACGATTGCCCCCTGCTGTTGTATCTCAAGATAGGTTTCCACTAACTTAAGGAAACTAAAAGGGAATCAAACTTTACAGTGCTTTAGGATTGGCTGTGGTCCTGCAAATTTATACTGCACAGAGCAAATGAGATTCTGCTAAGTACTGAGTATTAGTAAAGTTTTATCTCAAAGCTAGGACTACCTGGAAAGTTCTCAGGCACTACATCCCTAAAAACACACCAAATGAGCCCAGAAGACCAGAGTTTCAGGTACCAGCCTGGAATTATTTGGTTTACAACAAATAACAGCTCAACAGACACTGTCTTGAGACTTTGGAGAGCAAAGCAGCAGAGTCACCACAAAAGAAGATATTCTGTTCTTGCTCCAAGTATGACACATTCTTCCATTTACCTCCTCTAATTTAAAAGCAGAGGGATGTGAGTATATTGTTTTTAAAGTGTACACAATCACCATGCTATCCTCACACCTGAGATACATTTGAAAACAAGGCATGCATGATGTTGGTTCATACCAACAGCAGACAGCACTGAGACGATGACAAAGACAGAAATACATATTTTTTTTAAAGAAAAATAATAATAATAATAATAATAAAAGGCCTATTCTAGTGTGCTTGAAAACCCACTTATTACTAGCCAACATGGCAGGAACAAGATATATACTCTATCCACTGTAGTTTTTAACACCTGTTTGGGTGAGGGAGGAAAAGGAAGGAGAGCTGGGAGCTGGTAAGCCATCCCTGAGCCAAAGTATCACTGCTAGAATATTTTTTAAAAGTAGCAATTTGTTTTACAATTTGTCATAGCTGGAATTTTGTCCATTTTCTGGAGATATAAAATGTGTTAGAAATCCCACCTCTTAGCAAAGCCAAAATTGTAAGAAACAAGATCATACATGCATACTTATGATATACTTTTTACCTCCATTACAGCCTATCTAAACTGTCTATGGAACTTAATCACTTTAGTAGTCTCCAATCCAGTGGGCAACAGGAGTATTTGAACACGTAATTACAAGTCCATCTCTTGGAGAGGAAAATGCTGTAACTGCAAGGACAGGATCTCTTACAGAACTCTTCCAAATAGTGGGGGTCTTCTATCTCTCTTGCAAGCAGTGTAAACTTTGGTTGAAGGGGAAATGATTGAGGAGGTTCCTGGGTTTGAAAATCACTTCTTGCCTCCTCCTTGTCCCTCAGTCCTACAGAGACAGTCACTAAATCTGCATCAGCCTTCCAGTTCCTGCAGTCTGTAAAACAGCCAGAACTCCCCTTGACCTGGGTGGAAGGTTTGCATGATTAAAGCCAGCAGAAGAGAGACAGGAATAAAAAATCACATACAAGAGCCTTTCTTTTCTTCTTCATTCTTTCTTTTCCCTTTTTAAAGAAAAAAATAAATTTTAAAAAAGTATCTCTAGCAATGAGAAACTTTTTCTGCTCCCAAGGCAAACTTTGAAAGCAAAATAACTGATATACGCATATATCCTATTATTTGTTAACAGGTTTCACACAAGTAACTTGCTCAAATCACTTTGAAAACATTTCCTTTAATATAGGAACACAGGAGATAGATTAAAAGCCTACAAGTCTCTTGCTGAATGCCAGAGGCTCTGGAACACTGAACACTTTGTAAAATTATCTCCCTTCAAAAGAATTTTCTACTGTACTGATTGAAAAGGAAAAGAGAGGCAGAAGCCAAGTAATACTACTTACAATTCAAGTCAGTTCCATTAAACATCTGTATTCCATTAAACATCTATATTCATCCTGCATCCTGCTCACGCCACCCTCTGCTCATCACTCAAACTCAGGGTTCAAACACAGCCAGCCACACTTGGCTGCCTGCAGGAAAACTGCAGTGCATCAGCTATGGAAGATCCTACAGCATCATGGAAATAGGCCACCAAATGGTAACAAGTCCCAAAGGAATAGTTACAGGAGTTACTGCCTCATCATCTGCTGGTCCTCAGCAGCTTGTCACAGCCAGCAGAGGTGTGGTGAGGGGAGCAGTAAGCTCCCGGCTTCAGGGCACAAAGCTGACTTTGGTCTTCAAGAAGGGCAAGAAAGTGGATCCAGGAAAACTACAGGCCAGTCAATCTCACCTCTGTCCCTGGAAAGGTGTTGGAACAGATTGTTCTGGATGCCATCTCCAAGCAATTGGGAGAGAATAAGGTTATGAGGAGTAGTCAGCATGGATTCACCAAGGGGAAGTTGTGCTCGACCAACCTCGTTGCCTTCTGTGATGGCATCAGCAGCTGGGTAGATTGGGGGAGAGCAGTGGATGTCATCTACCTTGACTTTAGCAAGGCTTTCGATACTGTCTCCCACATCATCCTGTTAGCAAAGCTGAGAAAATGTGGGATAGATGAGTGGACAGTAAGGTGGGTTGAGAACTGGCTGACTGGCCGAGCTCAGAGGGTGGTGATCGGCAGAGCAGAGTCTGGCTGGAGGCCTGTGACTAGCGGTGTTCCCCAGGGGTTGGTGCTGGGTCCAGTCCTGTTCAACATCTTCATCAACGACCTTCATGAGGGAATAGTGTCCACCCTCAGCAAGTACGCTGATGGCACAAAGCTGGGAGGAGTGACAAAGTGACACACTTGGTGGATGAGGGAAAGGCTGTGGATATGGTCTACCTTGACTTCAGTAAGGCTTTTGACACCGTTTCCCACAGCATTCTCCTTGAGAAACTGGCTGCTCTTGGCTTGGATGGGCATACGCTTCTTTGGGTAGCTGGGCCCAAAGAGTCATGGTGAATGGAGTTAAATCCAGTTGGAGGCCAGTCACTAATGGAGGCCCCCCAGGGCTCAGTACTAGGACCAGTTCTCCTTAATATCTTTATCGATGATTATCGATGATTTAGATGAGGGGACCGAGTGCACCCTCAGTAAGTTTGCAGATGACACCAAGTTAGGTGCATGTGTCGATCTGCTCGAGGGTAGGAAGGCTCTGCAGGAGGATCTGGATAGGATGGACCGATGGGCTGAGGCCAACTGTATGAGGTTCAACAAGGCCAAGTGCCGGGTCCTGCACCTGGGGCACAACAACCCCAAGCAGCGCTACAGGCTGGGAGATGAGTGGTTAGAAAGCTGCCTGGCAGAGAAGAACCTGGGAGTATTGGTTGATAGTCAGCTGAATATGAGCCAGCAGTGTGCTCAGGTGGCCAAGAAGGCCAGCAGCATCCTGGCTTGCATAAGAAACAGTGTGGCCAGCAGGGCTAGGGAAGTGATTGTCCCCCTGTACTCGGCGGCCACACCTCGAGTACTGTGTTCAGTTTTAGGTCCCTCGTTATAGGAAGGTCATTGAGGTGCTCAAGCGAGTCCAGAGAAGGGTAATGAGGCTGGTGAGGGATTTGGAGAAAAAGTCTTACGAGGAGCGGCTGAGGGAGCTGGGATTGTTCAGTCTGGAGAAGAGGAGGCTCAGGGGCGACCTTATCACACTACAAGTACCTTAAAGGAGGCTGTAGCGAGGTGGGGGTTGGTCTGTTCTCCCACGTGCCTGGTGACAGGACAAGGGGGAATGGGCTAAAGTCACACCACGGGAGGTTTAGGTTGGATATTAGGAAGAAATTCTTTACAGAAAGTGTTGTGAGGCATTGGAATATGCTGTCCAGGGAAGTAGCTGAGTCACCATCCCTGGGTGTCTTTAAAAGACATTTAGATTTAGAGCTTAGTGATATGGTTTAGTGGAGGACTTACTAGTGTGAGGTCAGATGTTGGACTAGATGATCTTGGAGGTCTCTTCCAACCTAGATGATTCTGAGATTCTGTGATTCTGAGTGGCTGACACACCAGAAGGCTGTGCTGCCATTCAGCGAGACCTGGACAGGCTGGAGAGATGGGCAGGAAGAAACCAAATGAGGTTTAATAAGAGCAAGTGTAGAGTCCTGCACCTGGGAAGGAACAACCACATGTATCAGTACAGGCTGGGGGGCGACCTGCTGAAGAGGAGCTCTGAGGAGAAGAACCTGGGGGTCCTGGTATATAACAGGTTGACCATAAGCCAGCAGTGTGCCCTGGTGGCCAAGAGGGCCAATGGGATCCTGGCATGCATTAAAAGGAGTGTGGCCAGCAGGTCAAGGGAGGTGATCCTCCCCCTTTACTCTGCCCTGGTTAGGCCTCACCTAGAGCGCTGTGTCCAGTTCTGGGCTCCCCGGCACAAAAAAGACAGGGATCTCCTGGAAAGAGTCCAGCAGAGGGCCACAAAGATGATATGGGGCCTGGAGCATCTTCCCTATGAGGAAAGGCTGAGAGACCTGGGTCTGTTCAGCCTGGAGAAAAGAAGACAGAGGGGATCTTATCAATGTTTATAAATACATGAAGTGTGGGAGACAGAGGGATTTGGCCAATCTCTTTTCAGTGGTTTGTGGGGACAGGACAAGGGGCAATGGCCACAGAATGGAGCACAGGAAGTTCCACACCAACATGCAAAATAACTTATTCACGGTGAGGGTGACGGAGCACTGGAACAGGCTGCCCAGGAAGGTTGTGGAGTCTCCTTCTCTGGAGATATTCAAGGCCCGTCTGGATGCCTACCTGGGCAGCTGGCTCTAAGGAACCTGCTTTGGCAGGGGGGCTGGACCCGATGAACTCTTGAGGTCCCTTCCAACCCCTATAGATCTGTGATTCTGTGACCCTCTGTGCCACAGGCTTGGGCTGCCAGCTCAGCACTCCCAGCTCAGGCAAGGCCCCCACTTAGAGGCTGGCTTTCAGAGGTGCAAGTGAGACTTAGTGTACAGAGCAAATACATTTTCAACCTTCCCTGGTCCGTTTCTGTATAATTTTTCTCCCTCTGTAAAACAAAACTTTAATTGCTCTCTTCCCCCAACGTACGCTTAGCTAGTTGCAGTCCTGCCAGGTATCCCTCTCTATGTGCCTATGCAGTCAGCAGCCTGCCAGCCCCCTGCCCCAGCTGTGACCTTTCTAGAGCTCCACTTACTTGGAGGTCTCCAATACACCATCTGGAAACCTCAGTTAGTCCTGAGAATAAAGAAAGTCATCTATAACAGAAAGTTTGGGGAAATTACTCAACCAATTCTGCATTTGAGTCTTATTCCAATCCTTAGTTCAAAATTTTTCATACAAATACACTTGTATAAAAGCCAAATCCTGGACTGCATCCACCTATCATTAAAGTCAGGGAGAGCTCTGTGGATATCCAGATATTTCTACCACACCAAAGGGTGTGTTATACCAGGGCACTGAGCTGCAGGTAGGCTCTGCTTCTCAGGATGTAGTCTGGTGTATTTTAAGAACCTCACTGTCAAACATTTTGATCCAGGATTTCAGCTTCCTTTCAACTTTTAGCCAAAAGGCCATCACTAGCTGGGGCTGCAATATGAGTAAGTGTGTACTCTAATAAGGGGAAAATGAGAGCTGAACTTCTCCTAGGCTAGGAAGATCGAAGGACTGTGCCATATCGCTCTGAGCATCTCCAGATCCCCTTGATGGTTGTGGCAGCAACCCAAGATCTCTCTGGATCAAGCCTTCACTCATTCAGAATGTAATTCTCCAGGGACTTTCAGTGAGGTATTTTTTTTCACCTCTGACACTGCTTCCATGCTACTAGTGTTAGAGTTTCTGCCAAATTTGTGAGGCTTCCCTTCCTGTTCTCTTTTCTCTGTTTCTCTCTCTCTCTTTTTTTGAAGAACCAAAAGCCCCCAACCTTCAAAAATTGATTGGTTTGCTTTGTTATTTTTATACAGCACCTTTCAAAGTCTTACTTTCAAAGTAAGAGTGGTTCTCTGGAGCTAGATCATGCAAAGCCAAGAAGGCTGATAAGAGAATGGGTACCCCAAGCATGGACCAGTAAGCTACTTGGTGAGGCTGAGGCTGTGTCTATGATGAGTACATTGAATACTGGCAAGTTCCTTCAGAAAAACAGACCTCAGGGTGTCCAGAGTGCTAAAACTCTGGAGAGATTCAGAGTGGAGAAAAGTCCCGTAACTACATCCTCAAAGGCTCTCCTTCCTTCCTCATGTCTATGTTAAGGAAAACCATTAGAAAGAATCAATGATGCTGCTACAAGCAAGGTGGAGATGAAGTGGAGGAGTAGAAGGCTGAAAATAATAGATGATCTGTCATAACAACGTGGGATTTAAATTCTGTAGATAAGAATTTCTTCAGCTCAAATTGAATCAGTTTATACAGTGTCCTGTACTTAAAAACAAGTTGCCAAAAACGTTTTAGAGTTAAAAGCCCATTTTATCATCATAAATGAAATCAAGTTTTGTTTCCTTACTAAAACAAAGTACGTCGGATTCGGAGAAACAACAACAAGGAACTGTAGGGAATACAGCTTCAGAAAGGTGTCTGGACTAAATTAGAGGCTGATGCAAGTCAGCATAGCTTTGAGGCCTTAACTGACTTTAAGCTACCAAAATCTGATTTGTGATGAATATCCCTAGTAGAAGCAACAGATTAACTTTTTTTTTTTTTTTTTTTTTTCAGCATATATATATATAAAACTTTATTTATCATCATATGAACTATTTATCGATACATAGGTCTGAAGACCCCACTAGACGTAAAGTATATATGCTCCACTACAACAGCAGCCTTTTCAGTTGGAAAAAAAGGCCTCCTGACACTACTTTTTTCCCACTGAATAGTCAGCTTTTAACAACTGATTTTACAAGCACACAGAAGTGCATGCAAGGCAACCAGAGTTGTCAGCTGCCAGCAGAATTTACACCCACCCCAGAAGCCCCATGAGATTCCCTGAGGATTGTTTATAAAGTAAAGGATAAGACTGGAGGCTCTTTTCAGCAACAAGAGAATTGCAATGCAGCAGCCCACTGAAGCACAAGGAGCTGATGATGGATGGAGTATCATTCTTTCCTGAGTGACAAGTAAATGAGGGAGATACACTCTCACTTTTTATATAGTTGTCAATTCGTAAGCTAACCTGAAAATTCTCTTATGTGAAAAGCACAGCATTATACAGAGGTGCGGGCACACTAATAATCAGTCTTTTCACTTGCTGTAATACCTGCAAAGGTTTGTGATGATTTAGGCCTTCCAAAATCCTGGTTGCTACTACAGCAGCAGGCGCTAGCTACAGTCCCTATTTCTGCCAGGATTATTCACTATATTTTACTGTGCTGTGCCAATTCTTGTTTTTATCAATGTTTCTGTCACTTCCTTTAAAACAAAACTCCAGAAGCTGCCAGATCCTACTGATTTTCTTGACGTTCCTCTCAATTTTTCTTTTCTTATTTTCCTCACATTGCCTTTGCTGTTGTCTCTCCATTGCTTTCATTGCTATTTAATGTTTATGTCTTAGTTAGGGATCATGCTATCTCAACAAGCTGAAGAAAAGGATAAAGCAAAACTTTTTTTTTTTTTATAGGAATGTAATGAGTGCTAGACAATCCAGGTGTCTCCTACACTCTTTTTTTTCAGGCCTGTGCTTGGCCATCCTGATGGGACCAAACATTTCCTTAGATCCCACCATGTTCCTGGGGCTCTCAGGAAAGCCACACATCACAGAATAACATATCCTATCTCCCTGCTGCATGCACCCAACTCCAGGTTTTTTTCACATTAATTTAGCCCAGCTCCCTTTCTCATGTCGCATACATCACTCAGTTTTCTCCATTAGCTTAAGTAAGGTTGCAACTCAATTTATTTTCTGTCCATGGAAGCCATCCAGGCAATATCTGCTCAAGGGAAAGAACAGCATCACTGAAATCATCTTGCTTTCTCAAGAGACCTCTGACCTCTGGACCTCATCCAGCTGCCACTGTTAATGTCAAAATGGGGTCACAGTCCATGCAAATACACATAGACTATATCCAGCTTCATAGTCTCTTTAAGTCTTTTTGCATTATCTTTTGTTGAAATGATTTGTAAAACTTCCTTATTTATTCATCTATGAATTTAACTTACTCACTTGAACTTCTCACAAAGGCTTGGCTCAAGTTAGGCTTGTATTATAGTAATCTACCAGGAATACAGAAAAAAAAAAAAAAAAGTTTAAAAATGTGTCAAGGAGACAAATGTATTGTTGTAATAAGACAAAAGTTCAGAAGCAAGGCTTTGGAAATATGAAAATGCAGAAATGCAAAGGGTTAGAGAGATCACAACTTAACAGAATGAGGCTGGAGAATGCAATAATCTCACAGTCTTAGTTCAGTAAGGATTTAATTATACTTGAGAAGGAAATTATACTTCTTACATGAGGTTTCATAGCTACATAGTTAAACCCTTATCCAAACATAGACCTATACTGTTACAGCTGAAATTAACCACCGATCCTACAAACAGGACAGAAAGATAGATTGCCTGTTAAGTACACTTAGAGGAAATCAAATAATTTGTGGTAATGCTGGAAACACTGAAAGTTCCATTTATTCCAACACTAAGCATCCCTGTGTCTTCATATTAATCTACCAAAACATCTTACTGCAATAATACATCCTGATTTTATAATTTCTCACTTTAGGGTGGTTTCTGACACTTTTAACAAGCTCCCTGCAATGTATTTTGCTGGGGAAAAGAACATGACTTCATCTAAATTTAAGAGAAATCCTGATACAATAGACACACAATGCCTCTGTTTGCACACAAAACTCTTGGTTCTTACAAATTTTGGAATGAACACACTTGTAGGGTAGTAGAACAAGACTATGCACTGCATAGTCACAGACAGGAACATACGTCACTAGCTGTTCTCCAGCTCAAATGATATATAAATAAATTAAAATCCTCTCTTTGTACCTGGAAGAACTGCTTTACAGAACTGTAGCGTGTACAGTATACCTGTGAGCACACGCGATCCAGATATGTTTGCCAAAGCGCAATGCCAAGGTTGATCTGGGGCCTCTTTCTTCAGAGCAGTTATGTGAAGGAACCATATTACTCACATTGCCAGTGTAAAGAGAGATGTTCGCTTTATGCCTAACCATTTCCAGCTATCAACACTCTAGGGCCAGCTCCCAGCAAAACTTGTCAGAGTTTTGTCATTAATCCCAGCAGAGGGATTAATGAGAATTAATCACAGCTTCTCTACCTGTCCTGCACAGAAAAATAACAGCAGAACTTTTCATTACTATTGCCCCGTTAAGGCCAGAAAGCTCAGGTCCCTTCCATGCATATAAACCTGGCTTGCAAAAGAGTCATCTTGTGCCCATAAAGGAAACTACGTCATCTGCGTTACTGAGGCCACAGTGCTTGCTTATTCAGAAAGAAAAGGTATATTTGAATGGATATTCACAAGTTAGCAGCTAAAACATACTCATCAGGAATATTTTGGTCCTGAAGTAGTTAAAAGTCTTCTTGATAAAGCTCAGTAAGATAATGTATGACCTAGTGCATCTGCTTTGAGCTTAATGGCCTAAACTGAAAAAAAAAATAGTGGAATTAAATAAATAGTGGAATTTCTGTGAGATCCTGACACATTTTCTCAAGGGTTGAAATAATTGTTTAGTGTAAAAGCAAAGACACTACAAGTGCTAAATAATTGAAATTGTCATATTTGCACTGAGAATGGCTGCCGAGGAAAAGAATGTCACTATACCTGATATCTGATTCATTTTTTGACCAACAAAGACCAAGTATTCAAGCTAAGACTAAGTTATAGCAGTACTAACCCATTCTCAAATATTTTAATATTTTTTGGAGAAGAAAAGTGTAACCATTATTTGAGTCAGGTCTTTTTCATATTTTCCCTCAAAGCATACTAGTGCAACTGGATTACTTAGAATCAAAATTTCATGTATCTATTATGCACATTAAAAGGAAAAAGTTTTCTGCTCTGTTCAATTACTTCTTTTTCTTTTTTTTTCTTTTTTTAAAATGCAAAATAGAAAGAAAGAAGTAAAGAAAGAAAGAAAGAAAAAGAAAATCTGAAACATAAAGTGTAAAGGGAGAGGGATTCCTTTCCATTCTAAGAGTCATAGGCACAAACAAACAAAAGCAGGTTGTTAAAGATTTGATTCAAAGATTAAAATCTGGAAATCAGTATTTTCTTGGTTCTGATCTTTGCTGTGCCCCTAACCTGCTCTGTGACATTGGTTAAGCCTTCAAGGCAGGGATGGTCTCTTCCCATGCATTTACATTACATCAAGACTTCCAGGCTGTACTGTAATATAAATATACGTCATCATAATTTTCTTTAATGGTAGTCTATACACATACCTGCATTTTCAAAGCACTGCATAGGAATTTACCCATGCAGCCCCCACTGATTTCACTGGAAGACAGTTCCTCCTGACATACCTTTTTGTAGTTTGGGTGTGTGAGCATTAAAACAAACAAAAAAAGAAGTTGGATAAAGTAGTCAAAGCAGTATAATACAGCATCACAGCTATTATTCAAACAGACCACACCACAGTCTTCCCAAATGGATCACATAAGCATGTATTATTAGTGATGTGAAGCAAAGAATGATTGCATGCTGTGTTTGTAAACTGTACTGTTTGTGTACAGAGTATTCTGAAGCAAGAAAGTACATATCAGATGCAAGAAACTGAAAGAAGTGTGTTGAGAGTTCATAGAACTTACAGCATACAGAAACAGATCAAGAACTCATTGCTCTTCAAAGTAGTCTTTCTCAAGTGCCAGTTCCTTCAGTGGCTTCAAGAGGAAAAAAAAAAAAAAAAAAAAAAAAAGCTTTCTATCTTGTCTAAAGCTGTTCAGATACAAAGTGAACAGCTTTCTTTCAGAAGAAAGTCTAAGTTTACGCACTGTTTTGACTAAAGTTTGAATATTCCTGCTAATAGAGGTAGTTGTTCGAGCACTTCATTCCATGCATGCTAACTAGGGATGATTTGGTTATTCACAATACAATTTGGTTATTCAGCTTTATACTTTCAGGGAAAAAGAGGTACAAAAGCATCTGTGAGAGAGTGGCCTGTAAGTGCAGGTAGCCCCTTCCACTATTCACATATCTGACGAAGTAAGCAAGCTGTAATACATTTTATTAACAGGTAAAGTATGCCCTTATTTGTTGAGACAAAAATGTTAGAAAGCAACAAGTATAAGGAACCTACAGGTGAACCTCACAAAATAAGATTAAGAGGAACATAGGAAGGGGAGCTGGGAATGCAGTACTGCTGCTCAGGATCACAACAAAGAGTAACTTCACCAGACAGCGATGGCTCAATAGATTACCAGTTGCAGCCTGCCTTTACTCATCTCACTTAGACTGTGCTCTTTTGAACTGTAACCTCAGGAAAAACAAGTAAATTGTCCTGAGAGTGATCTAAAATGTAAAAGCAGCTTCAATGTGGAATATAAAAAAAAAATACCCTGAATCCAAATCCGTACACTTTCCTCCATCTAAACACTTTTGAAAAAAGTGAATTCTGTGTCTCAAATACAGATTTCTAAGACCTCCTCCTCTTTCCTGCTATATAAAATAAGGAAGCAAGACATGCATTTTAATCTATTTAGTGTAGGTTCCAGCTATTCAAGAGAATCATTTTATTTATTGAAAATATCAGGGCTGCAATTTTGTTCTGGCAGCTCAGCTTC
The DNA here is from genome assembly GCF_011077185.1 of Oxyura jamaicensis. NCBI lineage: Eukaryota > Metazoa > Chordata > Aves > Anseriformes > Anatidae > Oxyura > Oxyura jamaicensis. The sequence goes on from NC_048897.1 coordinate 63,666,163, forward strand.
AAAAGATGCCCCCCAGAACGAACAACAAAAAACAGCAAATAAACCATTGGACACCTCACTATCCAACCCTACAATGGGAAATGCTGTTCTTATCACAAAAGACTCAGTAACATAGTTGCACACCTCAAAGAAAATGAAGGAAGAGAAAGAACTCCATGTGAAATACCAGAATATAGCTCATTTCCCATCACTTTGCCTTGTAATTCTTCTGCAGCACATAATAATAAACCTAAGCTTGGACTTCTCGATAAAGCCTGAAAAGTTAAGCTCAGAATCTCCTTTTGTGAGGTCAGGTGGCTGCTAAGGGTATCATCAGCTTTAAATGTTTGTAATTAATAAAACAAATAAAAAAATGCATGCCATGCAACAATGTTCTGGACAGCATTCTGTCACAGGAGGTTGCACTTCAGATGCAGAGGCTGCTGACAGCTGTGCATCGATACAGCAATACACAAAGCCTCTGGATTACAGGAGATCATGTTTATTACCTTTTACAGTTTAAACTCTGTGATATGTTTGTTCCAGAAATTACAGGAGACCTACATACTCTTTATCATTCCTCTGTTTGAGGGGTGGGGGTTGAACATCTGTCCTTCCCTGCTGTTTGATGTTGTGATGACACCACCTCTCTGTACCTCACGCTCTTGAGGCTTGCACACACTGTCAGCTGCAGTAGGGGTTTGACTTTGCCAGGTGGGAGATGTCTGAAGAAGCCTGTACTCCTCTGCCTTTGCGATGCAGAATATATTGTCTGCTGAACTTGCATTTCCATGTTATCAGTCTGACGTTGTGAAACTAATGCAGAACTTCCTCATCTCCCTTTCTCATGGAATTATTAAAAGAAGGAGAGGAAGTAGGCAGAGCACTAGACAGTCGAGTTTGGTGACTAAAGTCACCAGAGTGAAGAAACCCCATGTGCTTTGTGACATTGTTACTGCCTTGCTATATATCCTTAGGCAAGGCACTTGACTCCTCTATACCACAGCATTTTTATCTGCAAAAATGAGGTAACATTGCTACCTTCCTCTGTAGGATCCTTTGAGATCCCTGGATGAAAGGCAAAGGGCTGCCTGTGCTCAGTTGCCTTTTGGGATTCAGCCCAGCAGGGCCCAAACCTTGCTTCAGATAGGTGCTTAAGTGCTTATGGTGCTTATGTGCTTAAGCTCTCAAAACTTTTGAAGCTTTGGTGGTATTTTCCTGAATCTGAAGACAGACTGAAACAAAATTCTTAAGGGTTAAACTTGAGATCTAACAATGCAAATTTCTGATGCCAAACTTTTAACCACGGATTATATAAATACTCATCTGATAGGCTTATCCTACTGAAGTCAAGTGTTTGCCTCCTTAATCTTACTGCCTCCAACCAAATTGCCAACACCTTTATTCTGTCTCTAGCAGTGCTGCCTTGGGGGCTCTACCATGAAGGCAGAGCCAGTTTTCTGTACACAGAGATGTGGTCAGGGGAAGATGGAGCGATCACCTTCCAATTCCATTGTACAAAGCCAGGCTTGGATGCTGGATAGATACAGGCAGTCAGACAAGTTGGAGCAGCTTGACCTGTGCGGAGGATATGATGTCTCTTCACATCACACCCTGCTCTTCCTGTATTGTCCTGTGCCAGAACTAAGTAGGTACAGACATTCCCATAGGAAATACATGTAAAATGAGATCAAAATGAAACGGGAAAGGCAAGGAATAACCAGTAAAGGGATCAGACAATTTCTCACTACCTAGTTAACCCTTTCTCTTGTGGAACCTGCAGCACACAACAAGGAATGGTCTATCCTTACAAGTTTCTGCCAGCCTGATGAGAGCAGCAAGGCTTTTCTTTTCCTATGCTCCTGGGAGCTTTTTCATCTTGAGCCTTTCAGAGGCTGAGTCATATGGTCCCATTTCACACCACCTTCCTGTTCAACACAATTTTGGGGCAGTGTGAGCTCTTGGTTTTGTCCCAGAGTGGTTATGACCCTCTCTTGTCAACCTGGAATGAATGATGCTTTTCAGCACAATCCATGCACAGAACAAAAAGACTGCACACCTCAGGAATAACAGTCCAGGAGCAAACATTTCCTTTTACACAAAGCAAGTGTCTAGCACCTCTGACACATTGTGAAAGCAAAATGACTAGCTCCTGAAATCAGCAGCGACAGACTTTACCATCAGACAGGAAAATGTAACTTTACTGTGAGGTGGCCAGGGCCAGGAAGCAAAATTCAGCCTGGTCTTGACACCCCTATTTTGCATGCCCTCATTGCAACATGCAGTGGCCATGGAATTGATAACCTGGAATAATACAGGAAAGGGACATCAGCAGCTGGCACACGATCTGTGTGATCTTCAGGTCCAGGAATGCAGGAATCCGGTGGTCTCTCAGCCCACTTCCTCACTGGGCAGGAGTCTGCATGGCACAAAACACCACTGTAATTAGCTGCTGTAAGCAGCCAGAGCAGAGGGCAGGCTCTTCCCTAGGACTGTGTCTTCCAGGCAAGTACAGGAGAAGTTGGCACAGCAGCTGCCCATGTTGAGCCGTGCACTAGAGGAGAAAGCAGGGCGTCAGGCTGCACGATTGTAAACTCACTATTTCAAGCTGCAGAATTACAGCAGTTAGGTTGGAATGCCATAGCCCCGTCCTGTTCCACTGACCGGAGCACAGGCTGCATCCACACAAGAATCCTTCCCACGTGACACTGATTTTACTGGCTGTGAAAACCTCCCAAAAGGTACAGATCAACCTCCAAGTTAGAGAGTTTTCCCCCTTTACTCATTATAATACTTTCTAACCACGCAGAAAAGAAGCACAGGTCCGCGAATCCCTGTGATGCATCGCAACATGAAAATTCGTGCCACAGCCCTGCCTTTTATTCCCACTTTGTACATCTCATGTTAATCCACACTCAGAGACCGATCCTGTTCCCATCAAAGTACGCAGCAAACTCCCATTAAAATCTGGCTCGGCTAGTATTTTAATAACCCTCAGACATTCCCGTCCTTTGCATATTTCATCTGCGAAGCGCTTCGCGAACCCGACTTTCCTAATTACAGGCGGCCGATTTACTAAAACTGGAAATCCCTCGCCAGTTCTGCCTTTAGCTTTGAAGCTGCGGGACTCGCTCTGTCCCTCGGCACTTTGGAAGATCCCTCGACGCCGCTCGTTTGCAAGAGGCAGGGAAGGGGGGAGCGGAGCGGGCGGCGGCACCGCGCCTCCCAGCTCCCAGCCGGCGGATCTCGGCGCGGAGCGACGGGGCGGCGCTGCCCGCGGGCCGGCGGCCGCCGCCGGGCGGGAGCCGCGGGGAGCGCTCACGTGGGAGCAGAGGAAAACCCGGCGGCGGCGGCGCTGGGCCCCGTCAGAGCGCGGGCAGCGGCGGGCAGGCGGGCTCCGCGCCGCGCTCCGCTGCGCTCCGCACCGGCCCCACCCGGCGGAGCGCGGCGCGGGGCAGGAAGGGGTGGAGCGGTCGGCGGAGCGCACGGCGGGGAGGCAGGAGGCCAGAGCACACGGCAGGGCCGGGGGCGGGCGGGCGGCGAGAGAGGCGGACCGGCCATGCCGAGGCCGGCCGGCGCCGCGCCTCCCCGGAGCTCCCACGTCGAGCGGCTGCCCGGCCGGCCCCGCTGAGCCCACGGCCCCGGCCGGCCGCCCGCGGCCGCCCCCGATGGAGCCCGAGGAGCGGAAGATTTCGGTGTGGATCTGCCAGGAGGAGAAGCTCATCTCCGGGCTCTCCCGGCGGACCACCTGCTCGGACGTGGTGCGGGTGCTGCTGGAGGACAGCCACCACCGGCGGCAGCGGCCGGCGCCGCCCGAGCCCGGCGGCGGGATGCTGTCGGGGCCGCCGCACTCGTACTGTATCGTGGAGAAGTGGCGCGGCTTCGAGCGGATCCTCCCCAACAAGACGAAAATTCTGCGGCTCTGGGTGGCGTGGGGGGACGAGCAGGAGAACGTGCGCTTCGTGCTGGTGCGCAGCGAGGCCTCGCTGCCCAACGCAGGGCCGCGCAGCGCCGAGGCGCGGGTGGTGCTCAGCAAGGAGCGCCCCGGCCACGGCCTGGGGGCGGCCCGCGGCAGCCTGGCGCTCACGCAGGAGCGGCAGCGGCGGGCGGTGCGGAAAGCCTTCCGCAAGCTGGCCAAGATCAACAAGAAGCGGCAGCAGCCGCTGGCCCGGGAGGCCTCGGCGGCGGAGAAGATGGAGACGCTGGTGCACCTGGTGCTCTCGCAGGACCACACCATCCGCCAGCAGATCCAGAGGCTGCGCGAGCTGGACCGGGAGATCGACAGGTACGAGGCCAAGATCCACCTGGACCGCATGAAGCGGCACGGCGTCAACTACGTGCAGGACACCTACCTGGTGGGCGCCGGCGGCGGGGAGCACGAGCCCGAGCCGGAGCCCGAGCCGGGCCAGGAGGCGCCGCCCGCCGCCGGCCGCCCCGAGGAGGACTACGCCAGGAAGTGCGAGGCGGTGCTGCAGCTGCAGGAGCAGCGGGCGCAGCAAGAGGAGCTGCTCGAGCACCTGGCCGCCGAGATCCAGCAGGAGCTCAACGAGCGCTGGATGAAGCGGCGGCGGGAGGGGCTGGAGCTGGCCGCGGGGCCCGGCCTGGCCGAGACGGATTGCGACACCACCGAGCTGAGCGGCGGCGGCGAGGGCGAGCTACAGCTGGAGCACGAGCGGGTCAGGACGCAGCTGAGCACCAGCCTCTACATCGGCCTCAAGCTCAGCACGGACCTGGAGGCCGTCAAGACCGACCTGGACTACACGCAGCGGGCGTGGGAGGACAGGGAGCGGGAGCTGCAGAGCCTGGTGGAGACGCTGGGCACCCTGGACG